>NW_027154082.1:8016-19737 GCF_002600585.1 Cystoisospora suis
ATCTTTAATCTATCTATCTCTTGCATATCAAAGAAGGTATGAGGGACCCTCTACTCCTCGATTCATCTATCTATATATGTATATATTTATATATAGATAGAGAGAGAAACTATTCGGGCTTTTCATGCGGACTAGCTTCTTTACTATGATGTCCGATGATAGGACCACATATATGTATACATATATATACATATATATACATATATGTATGTATATATATGTATATATATGTATGTAGCTATAGATATGTGTGTGGATATGAGTGAATTTCTTGGGTGTAGAGAGAGATGGAGAATGAAGAGAAACTAGACAAAAGAAAAGAGAGAAAAATTTCCTCTATCAGAAAGAGATCAAGAGTATTTCTTCTTCAGTTGTCATGGACGAAAAGAAACAGAGAGATAGAGAGGTGGAGAGGAAGAAGAAGAAATGACCTTTCTCTTCTTCGTCTCCCCCTCCTTGTTCTCTTCTTTGTTATCTCTTCATCTCTCCTAGAGACCTTCTCACTTCTTGCGACTTTCCTTTCTTTCTTTCATTCTGTTTCATTCTTTTTTCCTTATTTGGTGCAGGGTGCGAGGCATGCGGAGAGCATTTAGATCCAGCCGTCGATACACGTCGTAGCTCGACGGGTGAATGGGTCGATTGCCGAGATAAAGAAAGATGCTTCGGCACGTGCGCAACAGGAGGAGGAGGAAGTCTCTTGAGTGATCCTGGTAGCCCCCACAGGTGTATGTACACCCAAACATACAGCGAAGGAAGTTCCATTCACGGCATCTATTTCTCAGACCATGTGGCTCTAGGAGAAGTCGAGCAGAATAACCCTCCTGTACGATATGACTTCGTAGGTGAGGAAAGATGATCTCTCCCTCTCTCTCTCTCTGTCTCCCCTCTAGTTTATTTCTCTCTTTCTGTCTAATTTCTTTCTTTCTGTCTAATCTCTTTCTCTTTCTTCTTCTAATCTCTTTCTCTTTCTTCTGTCTAATCTCTTTCTCTTTCTTTCTCTCTAATCTCTTTCTCTTTCTTCTGTCTAATCTCTTTCTCTTTCTTTCTTGTTGCAGGGTGTCATACACAGGAGACGAACTTATTTGTGACTCAGAAGGCGGCGGGTATTTTTGGGATTTCTTTTCCTAAGGGGCATCGCCAGCCTACACTCCTCGACGTCATGTTCTCTCACGGCGATAATCTCGTCAAACAGAAAATGTTCTCTGTATGCATATCAGGTAGACAAGAGAAAGAAAGAAAGAGAGAGGGTAGTAGCGGTGAGGGGGGTGGGCAGGGGATGACTGAGAGAGGATTGGAGAGTCATGAAGAGAAAGAAGAAAAAGAGAGAGAGGGAGAGAGAGATAGATCGATGCGGAGTAGAAAGATAGATATACATAGAGATAGAGAGATAGATACATGGGTGGATGGATAGATACATCGAGAACGTCTATCTTCTTGTGTCTCTCTCTTGTCTCAGCCCCCCTTATTGCTAGATCTAAATACGTCGGTTTCCTCGTCCATCTATACCTACGACGTCTTTATCTATCTCCCTCTGCATGTATGTGTATATATATATACAGACCTATATCTATTCATATATAGAGAGAGATATTCCTTGGTGTATGTACAACCCATTTTCATACGTCTTTTCTATCTATCTATCTTTAATCTATCTATCTATCTTTAATCTATCTATCTATCTATCTATCTATCTATCTATCTATCTATCTATCTATCTATCTTTAATCTATCTATCTTTCCCTTCAATCTATCTCTCGTTAATCGCTCGACCATCTCTATCGACCTATAATACCTCTGGGTGCATGCATTCCTTTCCTTCTGTTATTTCCCTTCTCTTGGTCTCTCTCTTTGTTCTTCGCTATGCCCCTCTCTTCTCTTTCTTCCTCTCTGCACCTTCCCCCCCCCCTTACTTCTTTTTCTTCATCTTGCTTTCTCTTTCTCTCTTTCCTTCTCTCTGCATATCTGTCATGTCTTCGTCTCCTTTCTTCTTCTTTTTCTCTCTGTTCATCTTTCAGAGGATGGCGGTCTCCTTACCGTCGGGGGGTATGAGCCTTCTCTTCTTGTCTCTCCACGACAGCGCGAGGGTTCGACTCCTAGCCATGCCTCCTTCTTTCTTTCTTCTCAAGATACATCTTCTTCGAAAAGCTACCTTAACGAAGGGGGAGGAGGTCCAGAAGAAGAAGAAAAGAAGTTTCTCGTGACGACGCATGAACGACGTGTGACGGAAGGCCAAGAAGAAAAAGCGAGAGAAGGAGAGGAGGAGATTATGAAGAGAATGAGAGATCTTGAAGATTTAGAAGGGGTCTCTCCTCACTATTCTTCTTTAATCACCTGGACGCGAATCATCAGCCACTCGACATATAGGGTGCCTCTAGCTCGCATGGAGGTGGAGGGCCTTATTTTAGGATACAATGAAGAAGAATTCGGCAATACGATGGTCGACTCCGGTAGGGAAACTCACGCACACATGCGCCTTTCTCAGGTTAAGAAAGAAAAAAGAAAAGAGAGGGACAGAAAGATACGAGAGGGAGAAAGAGAGAGTGAAGACGGGTGATCTTGTCTCTGTCTAAACTGGAAACCTATGGTCGATACGTCCATACACATGAAAGACTCCTCTGTAAGAGATAGATTGAAGATAGATCAAAGAGAGGTAGATAAGGAGAGATTGCTCTAAGAGAGGGAGATTAAAGATAAGTAAAGAGAGGTAGATCAAAGAGAGATAGGTAGATAGAAGATAGATAGACTGATGGAAGATAGAGGTGTTGTGCTGAGAGTGCGGAGAGGCGGAGTGTTTGATGGTAAGCCTTTTAAGAAGACTCATAGGAGCTATCTCTGAAATCTTTTCTATGTAGAAGCGATCGTATTAAATCTCCTTTGTATGTATGTAGATGGATCTAGAATCTTCATCTCCCTAAAGAAGAAAGAAGCATCTTTTCACCTCTCTCTCTCTCTTTCTTTCTTTCTCACATTCCTCTGTCTCCATTCCTTTCTATGCACTTCCCCATCCTCCTCCCTATCACTCAGAAGCTTCTCTTTTACACATCATCCATCCACATACATCTAGACCTCTTCCCTTTTTCTTCTTTCTTTCTCTCTCGGTCTTTCGCTTCTCCTGTCACTCCCTTTCTTCTTTGTATCTTTCTATCCTTCGTTGGTAGGGACGACGTATTCTTACTTTCCTCCGTCGGTCTTTGGTCGTTGGCGATCCTTTTTATCTCGATTCTGTCGCCCGGAGTTATTCTGCGAGAGAGAGAGAGACGGGAGGCTGTGCTGGCGCATGCCTCCTGGGACTGATTTAAGTTCTCTCTTTCCTCCTATCAAAGTCACTTTTGGAGACGACGCTCATTCGCAGCTCTTGTGGATGCCTCAAGGATATCTCTATAGAAGAACGGGGGGGTAAGAAGAAGAAAAGAAGAGGTTTTCTTTTTCATGTCATTTCTTTGAAACGAGGGAAAGATAGAGATAGGGGGGGTCCATCATGCATGCAGGGAGGTGTGGCGTATGTACAGAGGAGGCTCTCATGTGTAGATTAGTGTAGGTGTATGGCTGTGCTAGCGCAGGTTAGACATATAGATGCCGTGAATCGGGAGAGAGAGATAGAGAGATAGAGAGAGAGATTGATAGGTAGATAGAGAGCGAGATAGATAGATAGATTAAAGATAGATAGAGAAATAGATAGAGAGAGATGTGAGAAAGGGCGGTTTTCGTCTTTTCCTTCAACTTTTTTATCTCTCGTCTTTGCCCTTCATGAGAATTCTCATTAAGACCTCTCTCTTCTTCTGTCTCTCTCTCTCCTCTCCCTATATAGACCGAGTATCAAAGACGATCTATTCATCTTTAATCAAGCTATTCATTTTCTCATCTATCTTTAATCTATCTATCTTTATTCCATGTATCTCTCTTTACTCTATCTATTGTCTATCTTTTGCGCTATCTTGCCTACTACTCCCCCTATTCCATCTCTTCCTTTCTTCTCTTTCCTCTTCGTGTCTTCATCTCTCCCCGCGTCTTTTCTGTATCTCTTTCTTTCTTACTAAACCCTTTCTTCTCTCTTTCCTATCTCTTTTTTTCTCTTCTTTCTTTCTCTTCTTTCTTTCTCTTCTTTCTTTCTTTCTTTGGGGTGTTTGAAGATACTTCTGCGATGGTTTGGATGATAATAAGATGAGCGCAAGCGTCTTGGGTCTATCTTTCTTCAAGAATAAACAGGTCCTCTTTGATCGAGAGCACGATCGAGTCGGATTTGCCGCCGCGAAGTGTCCTACCTACTTCCTCGATCAACGACCCCCTGGACCTCCGGGTGTACATACACCTGGGACAGGTATGCACAGAGCAAAAGGAACGAAAGGAAAGACAGAGGAAAAATACATCCCTCCACTCATACTCAAATATATGCAGATCAGAGTGTCTGTCTCTAGTCTATCTATCTACAGATCCACTGGATATCTTTATATATATATATATATAAATCTATATCTATATACATATAAGTGTTTATGTATGTGGTTGCTGCATACATTCATAGCTACGTATAGATGGATAGGTATGTGCGTGTAGATAGATGGGTAGATTGAAGATTTATAGATAGGCAGATAGAGAGATAGATAGGTATAGAGGTAGATGATCTTTGTATGTGTATAGGTATTTTGATAGCTTTTTGCGGAAGTTATCTATGTACAGTTGGAGGAGTGGAGAAAGAGAAGAAGACAAGGGGGATAAGAAGAAGAAGAAGCTTGAGAGAAGTCCTTTCCTTTCTCTCTCGTACAATTGTCTTTTCCATCTTCTTTTTCATTTCTGTCCTTTTCTTTCCTTTTCTCTTCTCTTTCTTTTCTTTGTATGGAAGGCGTAGATTCACGTCCACCTGTAGGAGTGCCTAAGGGAGTCCCTTCGCCCAGTGTAAGAATGAAAAGAAGAAGAATGAAAGCTACGCACACTCTCAATGCTCTCCTAAAATTTGATAGAGATACACACGTGTTCTCGCCTTTCTCTTCTTCTTCTTTCAAGCTAACTGACAGAAGACGAGCAAAGGAGTTGCCTCCTCCTTTCTCTCTCTCTCTCCCCCTTTCTCTCTCTTGCTCCTGATGTACGCATGTACCTACCTATGTATCTACCTATCTTTAATCTATCTATCTATCTATCTTTAATCTATCTATCTATCTTTAATCTATCTATCTATCTTTAATCTATCTATCTATCTATCTTTAATCTATCTATCTATCTATGTGTAGTGTATGTGTATTTCTTCGAGAAGATAGAGGACAGTAGAGGTCTTCATCTCCTCTCACGTAGACTTACTCGCCGTGTTCTTCTCTTCCATTCTTTCCTTTTCTTTCTTTCGTTCTCGCTCTCTCTCTCTCTCTTTCATCCTTCTTTCTCACTCTTCCATGTTTTCTTTCGTTTTCTTTCTTTCGGCGGGTGTGTAGGGTGTGCTTGATGGGGAGCTCAAAGGCGAAGAAGAGAATGAGGAAGAAGAAGAAGAGTCGCCCTCTAAGACAGAAGAAGAAGAAGAACCTCATTCACTCTTCTCTGCGAAAAGTAACCCCCCCCCCCCTTACATCCGCCGTGCTCGCATACCTCCCATCTCTCCAAACCTACAAAGAGATATCTGTAGACATAGATACCTATATAGATATAGATCTCTGCATATGTAGATATATATATATATGTATACATATACATACCTGGCTAGATATAGATATGGTCTTGATATGTGAATAGAAATCTATCTGTACATGCCTATGAGGTAAATGTGCGTGCGTGTTTGTTTCGATATACGCTAAAAGAGAGAGAAGAGTGCTATCACGCTGATATATAGATCTATCTATCTCTCTATTTATCTATTTATCTACAGGGCTAAGGGGGTGGAGAGAGAGACATTTCTTCTTCTCTTTCATTTGCTTGCCCGCGTTCCTCTCCTGCTTTTTCCTGTTGGCGTTTCTGTGGGAGTGAAGATTCTTTTTGATGATCTTCTTGTCTATTTATGTCTATCTCTCTAGATTTCCCAATACAAGGACTTTCTTTCTTTGCCTCTCTCTCCGCGTGTACTAGACCTATATAACGTAACCCTCTAAGGTCTCTATCAACTCGTCGAGACCTCTGTGTATTCTCTACACATGGATATGTCTATTTCGATACGTGTACGAGGTGTATCTTCTCTTAGTCTTCTTTCTCATTCTTAAGAAGATGCACGCCACTCTGGATGTGCGAGAAGTTGCTCTTCTGCCTTTTTCTCGTAGTTCTTCTACTCTTCTTTCTCTCCCGTCCATTCTCTTCATTCCTATCCTCTTCTTCTTCTTTCTCGAGTCTTAAGCATATCAATGATCTCTTCTTCCTCTTCACACAGTCTTTCCCTCGAAATCTCTCGAAAAGGGGCAGATCTCTTTATTCTTTCTGCGTCTCATCGTAATTCTTTCCTTGTCCTCTCTTTTTCTCTGTCTCTTTCTGTCTTCTTTTCTTTTCTAGATCTTTGGGTCGCGGTGTCTCTCATTCTGATAGGAATCCTCCTAGCGATGCTCATCATTCTCTTGCAAACGATCAAGCCTTTCTCTTCTCTCTTCCTCTCTCGTGGAAGAGGCTCGCCTTCCTCAGCGATAGCTCCTTTTCCTACTACGTCTCCCCCGACCTCTTCTTCTTCTTCTGCGCATCCACTTCCTTTAGTTGTCTCTTCTACGAGCATGCTGAAAGGAATTGAGAAGTTCACGAAAACGAAGAAAGAAAGAAATTTACAAAAGTCTTTTCAAAAGTATCGAGGTGTCGATACAGCTAGACCCTTCACTGCTGCAAGGGATATCTCCTCCCCCCCCTACTATAATGATCAGGGAGAGGGTAATCAATCAATAGATCAATCGACCCACACACACACATTTCTCTACCCACTCCAAATATCCACCTATCTATCTTTAATCTATCTTTAATCTATCTATCTATATATCTCTAATCTATCCATCTATCTTTGATCTATCTATCTATCAATCAAAGATAGATAGATCGTTGAATCTATCTATCTATCTATCTATCTCTGATCTATCTATCTATCTTTGATCTATCTATCTATCTATCTTTGATCTATCTATCTATCTTTGATCTATCTATCTATCTTTAATCTATCTTTAATCTATCTATCCCTGTTTTATTCTATCTATCTATCTTCACTCTGTCTATCTACCCATCTCCCTTCAATCTATGCATTTATCTATCTATCTATCTATCTTTAGTGAATCTATCTATTTATATATCTTCGATATATCTATTTATCTATCTTTAGTGTATTTCTCTATTTGTCTATGTAGTGTCAAGTCGACTGTGGTGTGTGTTTGTATAGGAGTCCTTCATACATTTATTTATATGTCTATAGGGCTGTAGGCAAGGTGATAGTCGTCTTCGCTAGAGAACGAATGAATGAGTTCAAGTGTATAGACACCTCAACTACAAAAAGGAGGACGGGTGTAGGATCTACCCAAGTCTGTCTTCTCTTTTCTTCTTTTGCAATCTATTGCTTACTATCTAGAAATGTATTCCTAGCATGGATATCTCTATTAGCTGTCCTCTGTCTTCTTACACTCTTCTTTGTCGAGTTTCATATCTCTTTCTTTCCTTCTCTGTTTCTCTTCTCTTTCTTTCCTTCGAAGCAGAAGAGAAGAGAGAAGAAGAGGAAGATGTGTTCTATGGAGAAGAAGGCAACGACACCTTCTTCGTCGAAGAAGATGAAGAAGACCAGCCGATAGATCGACGTGAGACAAGCAGAAGAGAAAGACAGCAACGACGAGAACGAGGAGGAGGAGGAGTCGATGGGAGTGACTATGATTCTTCTCAAGGCGAAAAGGAGAGTGAGGCCTTTCCTCCTTCTCCTCCTCCTCGTGGTCCTACTAGATCATCGTCGATTGTGGGGAGTCTCGATGGGAGACAGCATCGAGATGCCCCTGGCTCTGCAAGGCCTCGCAGCCTCCCTGAAGAGACTCTTACGGAGAGGAATAAGTGCCTGCGAACAAGGAACGAGTCCCTTCTTCTGGATCTACCTCTTAGTGACAATGAGACAGATGAAACAATTGTATAAAACACCTCCTCTTTCTCATTCTTTCTCTCCTTGTTTCTTTTCTCTGAAGAGATGGGGGGAGACGGGAAGAAGAGAAGAGAGTCCTGCGAAAGGCACACTACCAAAGAAGATGAGAAATACATGAAGAAGAAGAAGAGGAGAGAGAAGAACCCGAGAAAGATACGTCTATCCATGTTTTACCTGTGTCTCTTTGGACAGATAGATTTTAGATATCTACATTTCCATCTATATCGCAGCTCTGTCTATCTATTTATCTCTATATGTATAGGTATCAATGTGTCTCTCTATCTTTTTCTTTCTCTATGTGACTGCTCCTCTCTGTTTGCGAATGTATGTAAATGGGATGGAGTCTTTCTCTCCTCTGACGCTCCTATGAAAACTGTCTAGGAGGGGAAGAGCCAAACCCACCTGTCCTAGCAATAGAAGGACTACTACTAGTAGCTGCAGTAGTAGGAATAGTAGGAGTAGTAGTCCAACTAGTATTCCTACTCCTACTACTGCAAGTACTACCAGTACCCTATAATATGAGAAGTCGCAATAGTAAGAGTACTAGGCATCCTCATAATAGTAGTAGGTGTAGTCGTCGTGGGGATAAAGTAGCTAAAAGAATAGTCCTAGTAGTAGTAGTGCTAGTCAGGAAGAGGAGGAGGAGGAGTTGTGTGTGTTGAATGAGAAGAATGGATTGGCACTGAAGTCTCATTCCAAAACAGACAAAGAGACAGAGAAAGAGAGAAGAAAGAAAGAAGAGAATCCAAGAGACATGACGAGCCTGTCTCTTCTTTTTACTCTTGTCTTGGCCCCAAACCCCTTTTTCTTCTTCTTTTTGGTCTTCTTTTCTTCTTTCCGTGAATGAGTGGAGGAGGAGAAGAAGGAAAAGATGATATTTCGTTTCTGGAGACAAGAAGGATGGCTTCGATTCTTTCCATGCCTTCCCACGTTGATTTGAATGGATGAAGAAGAAATACAAAGTTTCTTAGAACAAAGAAAGAAAGGAAGAAGAGGAATCGTTTGTATTTGAGGTGTATCTTCTATCTCTATAGACATGTCTCTATTTTTGAGTGATATCTTCTTCTATTCTCTTCTATTCTCAACTATAGACTCATATATATCTATCTATCTATGTCTCTTTACAGATCTATCTATCTCTCTGTTGACTTATGGATCTAGCTCTATTTCTCTATCTATTAACTTTCTTCGACGCTTTTTGAAGGGGGGGACGGAGGAGGAAGGGTGAGAAGAAGCCTACTACTAGGAGGGAGAGAATAAGACTAGGAGAAGGAGGAGGGGGGGGAAGGGGGTTGTCTTCTTGTGGTCATTGTTTTGACGTCTTTTTCTATTGGGTGTCTTTAGTATTGAGAGAGAAAGAAGAAAAAGAAGTTTCATTAAAGTGAGGAGAGTTGGAATCGACATTCCTGTCTCACTGTGATGTACATACACTTGAAGTCCTACATGGAGGGGAGATGCATGCGCATGCATGCATACAATGTATCTCTCTTAGTATATATCTATATTGATATTTTTCTGTCCTTTCTCCATTTATTTATTTTTTATCGCTTTAAAGATAACAAAGGCCAAGAGGAAGAAGTGAATGAAGAGGTGCAAATGCCCCCCCCTCTTCTTCTTTTTTCCTCTTCCTCTTTCTCTCTTTCTTTCTTTTTCTCTTTCCAAGGGAACGTGTGGATGATTGGCTTGTTTGCTATACACCATCGAAAGGGTTTTTATCAAACTCAAAAGATAGAGAAAGAAAGAAAGAAAGAAAGAAAAATGAGAGGGAGAAGAGTGTTTTCCTTTTCTTTCTCGTCTTTTTCTATCTCGACATATCAACCTTTCCTATCTCCATATTTCAAAAGAGCACTGAGCTGGGGAAGGCCCCTTTTCTTCTCTTTCACCTCTTTCTTTCTTTCTCGCTCTTTCTTTGTGTTTCTTGTCTTTTCCGTTGTGTCTCGGCCACACATCTAAACGCATCACTCCCATGTATACTGACCTATGTATCTATATATGTATTACAAATAGATAGATATGAAGATAGATACAGTAAAGATAGATAGATAGATTAAAGTTAGATAGATTGATATAGATGTATATTCTTGCGTGTAGATACTCATGTGCCGGTAGAGAGACTGAAGGGAGATAACTCTCGATGAACGGGTCGTCCCGACAGATAGATTAAAGACAGATGGTGGCTAGATCAAAGATAGACGAAAGATGAATAGGTAGGCAGTTGGGTAGATGCTTTGAAGGGAGGAGGAGAGATTGATATGGGGGTTCATGCCGAAGAAGAAAGAGATATACATTAGAATGAGAAGAGACATTCTTTATCATTTATAGTTCTGTCTGGGAGGTCAACACCTGACAACCCTATTTTCTTCGATTTCTTATCAAATGTTTGATTAAGAGAAACATGAGACACAGAGAGAAACTTGAGAAGAAAGACGAGAAATAGGCGCATATTTCAATGAAGAATACCTACTCTATGTGAATCTCTATCATACATATCGATCTACGTATGTATATGCATGCATCTACATGCATACCCGTTCAATGCATATAGACTTATCCATATTTGTACATAATATACATACATACGTACACACATACATATACGCACCTATTCATGCAAATATACCTATTCGATTCACATAGACTCATCCAGATAGGTACATACTGATATATGTATGTTCATACATCATCTCCATACACACTAATACATAGGCTTCCCTCCTCCTCCTCCTGGTACTAGTGGTAGAGGGGCTGTAGCGGTATCAACAGCCCCCGTTAAGAGGATAGACAAGCCCTCGTGTCGTAGATGTCTTTAAAGATCTCTTTCTAGAGCGACTTTTTCAAGGGCTTGCCTATGCTATCCCCCCGCCATCCCTCTCGACCCAAGAAGGTTAGTTAACTAACTAGCTAACTCATTCACATTTAGCAAACCCGATCAATGAAAGATCCAGAGAAGAAAAGACAGAATAGAAAAGAGAGATGTTTGTGCACACACATTCTTCTCATGGTACTTCTTGTTCTTTCTCGGGAAGGAGAG
Organism: Cystoisospora suis; assembly: GCF_002600585.1. Taxonomy (NCBI): domain Eukaryota; phylum Apicomplexa; class Conoidasida; order Eucoccidiorida; family Sarcocystidae; genus Cystoisospora; species Cystoisospora suis. The sequence continues at coordinate 19,104 of NW_027154082.1, forward strand.
TGAAAAGAAGAGAAAGTCTTCCCGGAAGATCGCCAGTCAGGCACGACTTCAACCCCTGGCGGATCAGACGCAGTCGATGGCGTGGCTAAGGGTATGCAAAGGAAAGAAAGAAAAAAGAGAAAGACAGAAAGAAAGACAGATGAGAATCGTGGAGAGATTCGAGTTGTGTCTGAAGAGAGGTAGAGAGAGAAGAATAGAACCGAGAGAGGAAGAGGAGTGTACAGGGAGAGGATTAGCTCCCAGGTGTACATACACCCGAAAGAGAGAGAGAGAGAGTTCAATGTTTCCCTCCTCACTTGGCATCGATTTTCGTTACTTCCCTTACTAACATATATATGTGTGTATATACAAGACAAGTCATATACATATATATATATATATATGTATATGACTTGTCTTGTCTATACACACATATATATGTATCTAAATACATACATTTTCATCGATGTATACTTAGGGGGGATTCGAAATAGATAGATAGATAGATAGATTTGCTTCCCCGTGTATTTTTATGGTAGGCTTCAATCTAAAGCCTTCGACGGCTCGTTCTGTATGGACAGCTAAGTACATCATGTATACTCAAAGACATGTAACGAGCCATCTACATAGATAGATAGATAGTTAGATAGACAGA
>NW_027154082.1:19796-19918 GCF_002600585.1 Cystoisospora suis
ATATATATATACATAGATGTGTATATACATCTTCGTACATTTCTCGATGTATATTCTTGTATCTCTTTCACGTACAGAACGAATCGACGTTACACTGCAGAAAGAGAATATAGATAGATACA
>NW_027154083.1:0-4047 GCF_002600585.1 Cystoisospora suis
TGTGCGGGTGTTCTATCTCATGTGGTGAACCTGCGCTTCTCCACTTCCCCCGCCCCCGGCCCATGAAAGCAGCGAAACAATACAGGAGAAAAACGGAGCCTAGCAACAACGCCTTGTCGGCACGCTCTTACCTCCTGGCCAAGGCCGTTCAGCTCGGTCGACTGGTCTCTTAGGTCACGTGGCGGTGTTGATGTGTGATTCCGTACCCTACCGCCGAGCTGACTAGACGACTTAATGAGGTCAATTTTCCCGGCAGGGCGGCCAAGGCGGTACGGGGGGGTTGCAGGTATCCGCGGGCGCGCCGTGGATACGCCTAACATAAACACCAAGCAGCTGCTACTGCGGGTGGAGGTGCTAGTTTGCGTGTCCGTGGTGTCCAGCCCCGGCGGTGTGCTGCCGCTTGAGCTCGCTACCTTCGGGCTCTTCAGCTGACTGCGAAGGCTGCCTGGGAAAATTCTACGTTTTTTCCCGGTCAGGTCCACGAGCGTGGAAATGAGCCACCACGGGCAGATGCCAAATTGCCGCGCAGTCCAGGCTTATACAGCTCAGTGCCTCCGGGCGTGCTAGGGCCTCACTAGATTCTGCAGCACCTGGGGAGGTGCTGCTGAGGGCGACAGAGCTTCACAACGACTGGCGCGGGGCAGCAGGGGACGCGTGTCGACACAGTCCTGCTGGCCGCTAAGTTGGTCTGCAGCTGCGGGCATACTGGAAGAAGGAACCAGACTGCCGCCATAAAGGTGACCCAACACACGAGCGAAGCTGTAACAACACTGATATCAGTTCGGGAGTGAAAAAGGCGGCCCCGGCTACTGGGTGCACCCACACTTGTTGCATGTACTATATAGTGGCAGTCGGCTGGGCAGAAGACGGAGCGAATATTCCCCCTGCGCCCAGAGAAACAAATAGTGCATAAAGAAGAGCTTAGGATGGCAAACGTGACATTCGAGTTTCGCGTTCCGTGAAGACGATTACGGGTCAAAGACTCAGAAAACATTCCATGTCTCTATGTATGAGTGGAGTCTGAGTGTACCCTTTGACCTACGGAAAAGAGACTGGCTTCCGGCGAAACCAAGCCACAGCGGTGGCGTCAGGGGGGCTCCGCAAAAAACAATGCTTGGTACCATGAGGTCTGAAACCCGGGCCGGAACGGCACTACTCACAGGTAGCAGTGCTACCAGGCCGCACGAGGTAGGCGAAGAAAAAGATAAGCCTTGTCCTTTCAGGTGCCTTCGACTCCTGAACGGCGTCGCGCATAGTAGCATCCGAATGCAGCTGGAGGCGAGACAATCGACTCGCCGGACACGGGGCTCCCACAACTACTGACTCAGCTGACGCCAAATGGGACGCGTGGCGCCCGCAGCAGACGACGCACTTCACAGCCGCACCCCGCGATACCGACTGCTCGTTCACTGCCAACCTAACAGGAAAAAACGCGCCTTAGCTCCTAGTTCTGGCGGTGGACGCTTGAAAGTCTCTTTTCCGCGGTTGCCTCCACTCAAGTGGTGTCCACTACCAACGACCACTTACACGTGCTTCAGCGTGCGCTGCTGCAACAAAGAATATGTAAGTTCCAGCCGGTGCAAAAAACGCAGCCAGACTACAGCGGAAGCACTCAATTCTGGTCTGAGGTTTTGGCTTAAGGGCTTCGCGGCACTAGCGCAGGAACTCCCTACTGAATCACTCTGTTGTGCAGCCTTTCTGGAAACAGTTCTGAGCCGCGTGTTAGGTGTGTAACTCCTGCCCACTCGGTATCCAACAGCGCCTATAACAGACCCGAAAATGTCTGAAGAAGAGGCGGGGAACGGCTCAAATACGCGAACCATCGCCGCCGAGCCGTGCAAGGCTCTCTTCTCACAAGCTGGAAGACAGGATCGACGTCGGGGAGAAACGCAACGAGACTCGGGTGCCAGACAATCTGGCCGCCTCGTCGTCACATGGATAGCTAACCAGAGACTTTCTACGAAATGCAGATATAGAATTGTAAAAGGTTCACTGGCGGTCACTTGCCCATCGTGCTTCTGCAATTGAGAAACAATTTCCAAGGCCCCTTTGCGAGTTAGCATCGGAAGCGCACTGTCAAAAGCTAGCATTGCTCTATCCCCAAAGTGCCTACGCACCTTGCACGAACCGCCATGGGCAGTTCTGGCGGGTAGGAGCTCAAACCAGGACAATGCCCTACAGCTGAAAAAGCCTCTCCTCTGGAAAAGGCCTGCCACGAGGGGAATCCCCCCGCCTACTCTAGCTGGCTACACCGTCCACGCTGAGGTGCCTGGGGTAGAGCCACAAGGACCAACCGGTTCTCGGAGTAGGACTGTACTGGCACGGCTGAGGAATGTGTAACAGCATCTACCTCCAGTTCACTGTGCAGAAAACGGCGCTGGCGACCACACGGTTGCAAAGAGGAGCCTTGGCCGTGAGGAGCCCCCGCAACCGCGCTCGTCAGCGCAGCAAGCTCAGTCACAGCATCGTCTTCGAGGGCCGATGTCAGGGGACCGGAGTATCTGACGAAGCAGCCAACGAGAGTCTCCCGACTGCACGCTGTGACAGCGTCCGCACCCCCGGCGACACAGCCTGGGAGTCCTTGAGCCGAGCAGGTCCCCAGCTAGCGACGCCGGTGCCGCGTGCAGTTACTACAGGTCGCCAGCAAAGAGCCATAGCCTCGGTAGCCTAGAAGGCCCCCCCGTACCTTGAATCCGCGGACACTCTCTTGCCAGCGTCTGTCCGCTGAATAAGAAGGGTCGGTGTGCTGCAACATGCTGGGCTCATCTCATCACTGCCCGACAAGCGTCAAGGCAAGCAGTCAGTGCTCGGGCTCACAGGCTGCGCAAGCGCGGCAGGTCCTGCGGTCTCTGACTCTGTCACACAAAGTGCGTGACAGTCTGGCGCTCCAGAAAAAACAGGACGCCAGGCGGTTTATTTTCAGGTCAGGGGCAGGCCAAGCACTTTTCCAATTTTTTTCTTTGCTGAATTGCTCGGCCGCCCCACGAAACGGAATGTAGGAGTCGGTCCAGCGCAGGCAACAACAGGTCTCTGCAACGGGAAGAAGCGAGTGCCACCGACTGCTGGAGTGGTAGAGAACACCTAGCCTCTAGAAGGGAACAATTGGAGAAGGAATAACAGTCTGTCGGGTTTTTTCTCCCGAACGCCAGAGCCACGACTCTCTGGATGCAGTTCATCTTGGTGGTTGCAGCCAACTATGGCTTACAGTTGTTGACAGCCGCACTTGGCTGCAAGCGAGACAGTAGTTGATTACAGCGTAGCGTCCTCCACGGCGCGTACACCAAGCTTCGCTAGTGGAGATGGGAACACGTTGCTCGTGTCGTGGAGAATGGCATAACGCACTCCGGAAGCTGAAAATGCCCGCTGGACTTCATATTCCTTGCGAGTGACACTGCGGTGGCGCGGCACACAATGTTTTGTCCTCGAACACTGCTCACACGCGCTGTATGGACACGAGCCCACCCCCTCACCTGCCCCCGAGCCTGTCTCACTGTCCCCCCGCAGGCGTGCCTGACACTAGCGCGTTATCCCTACGAAAGTGAACGAGAGCTGCGGGAATGAAGCGGCCAGTCCGCGGCGCAGCTGACACATGGCAAGGTGCGGGAGGAACGTGTCTCTTCGAGTGAACATAGAACGTCGTGTGTTTTTGCTCCTACGGTATCTCGGCGTGCAGGGTGGCGGGGAGCACACTCAGAAACACGCTGGCAGCTGTTCTCTACTCTTCCTGCAGTAATGACAATTGCTGGGAGAAACACAAAAGGAATGCAACGGTCGCAGGTGCGGGTCCGCTCCGCAGCCCGAGAACGCTGGAGGTGCGTGCGGCCGGGACCGAGTCCGTGGCCAAGCCTGTCTTGTCCATCTCCAGAGTATACACGTGCTTCGTTCGGTCTTTCAATACGAGACCAAGCTACTGTCTCAAAGGAGAAAAAGCTTTAGAAAGCACGCAGTAGGGTTCTGAGTCCCCGGCCGGTGCGACCACGGGAGCTGCCTGTATCACAAGTGAAGTGGAAGCAGAAGGAGAAAGCCCCTGGTGCCACTCCCTTGTAA
>NW_027154084.1:0-168 GCF_002600585.1 Cystoisospora suis
GAAAGAGAGAAAGATGAAAGAAAAACTGATGGATGGACACGAGAAATGTCGACTCGAAGCTTCAACAATAAGGACAGAAAGAATCGACAATGTGAGCTAGCCAAGGAGGAGAAGAAACAACGGAGAGAAAAGCACATAGTAGGAGAGATATAAGAAAGAAAGAGTGAG
>NW_027154084.1:361-4691 GCF_002600585.1 Cystoisospora suis
AAGAAAAGAAGAAAAGAAAGAAGCTTCACTACCAGACTTCCTCGTTCATGTCTTCTTCTTCTTCTCGCACTTTCCCAGAAGAACTACATACAGGCCCGGACGATACCTTTAGACTCTATTCAGGTGAGGTGTATATAGATCATACACTTGCGTTAGACAGATAATCTGCATGTGTATGTATATAAATGTATATAAAACTCTGTGCTGAATGAGAGAGACGAAGAGAGAGATCTCCCGGTACAAAGAAATGAAAGAAGACGAAGACGAATGTATACAGGAGGAGGTAACCTTTCATTACGATCCATCCGAAGAGAGCAGACTCTCCTCGAGCCTTCCTTTCCTAAGAAAACCTTTCTGAGAATGACTACAGCTTAAAGACCTCTCGCATCAAATGGGAGACCAGCTTCTTCTCTCTTCATCTCCTCCTTTAAAAGATAGAGACACACACCCCTATACTAATCGATACACATATGTTAATACAAATCTACCTACATACAGATTTATCAGTACGTCATGATCCATCCCTCGAATGAGAATCGATTGCCGATCCTCTCTGCCTCTCTTTTATGTCTTTCCCACTCCTCTCTAAATCTTCTTCTTCCTTCATCTATTGTTGTTATCACCCTCTCTCCCTGCCTCACGGGAACGTCCTTTCTGTAGATCTCTTTCTCTCTCTCTCCCTGAAGAAAGAGGTCCTCTCGCTTCTTCGGGCAACTTCAGAACCTCTTCTTCTTCTCCTCCGTGTCATTCTCGTCGTCAATCGTCTTCTCTTCTGTCTTCTTTCTTTCTATCTTTCTTCTTTCTTTGAAAGCACCCCACATTGCAGACACGGACGAGAGCTCTTCTCGGTTTTCTTTGTCTTCTTCTTCGTTGATAAGAAATCTTCAACGAAGAGGGTAGAGACTGGAAAAGAAGGCTGGCGAGACAACCCAGTCGGAGTGTGTATCTCTCGATGCAAAGAGAGATAGGAAGAGAAAGAAAAAAGAAGAGAGGAGAGAAGGAATAGATCTCTTCCCTCGATTTCTTAGCTTGGACACCGAAGAGAGACACATAGACAGACAGATCGAGAAGGTTGCATGCATTCATTATCTCGGAAAAAAGAACATAAGAATACTAGATATCTCAATAGAATCGACTCAAAGAACTTGTCTGCTAGCAGGGAAATAAGTAAAAGAACCGACTGTCATGAAAATGAGGATGACTTGGGGGAGTGTCGATGATAGATCAGTTAACTTCCCCTCGGTGATGTCGATACAATCGATTCAACTGAAGATGACGACGACGATGCTGGGAACCCGTCGAGACCATCGATTCTCCAGGTTGAATTCGTCATTCTTTTCCCGTCACGACAGACCTTTCCTTTCTTCTTCTTCTTTCGTCTTTCTTCGTATCACATGACGAATGAAAGAAGAGAAGACCCTTCTCACTCACGACTCTACAAGCATATCATCTCTCTCTCCTTCTCACTCCATCACTTAAGAAAAAGAAAGATAGATACCACTCCAAAGAAGAAAATGAGAAGAAAGAAAGAAAGAAGAAACAGACTTTCTTTCTTCTCCCCACAGAAACACTGAAGAGAGGACAAGACAGAAAACGAGACCCATCCTGTTCTATCTACCTGTCTTTCATCTATCCGTCTATTTATCTCTCTCTCTCTCTTTGTCGATGTCTCTCTTCACACCTGCTTGCTTGATCCCTTCCTCTTTCCTCTCTGCTTCAACCTCGCTCTCTTCTCTGTTTTGTCTTTCTTTCTTTCCTTCTTTCTTTATTCTATCTTAATGACGAGAATAGCTACAGGCGACCTGATGGGAAGGCTACTTCTCTCTCGCGCGGCGTCACCACACCTTAAAAGCTGCATCGGAAGTTCAGGAGAGACACTCCTTCGAAAATTTCTTCTTCTTCTTTTCGATCACTTTCCTTCACCCCCTTGACTTGTTGGGAAAGCATCCTGAGCAAAAGCACTTTCTTCTTCTTCTATTCTTTTCTTCTCTTCTGTTGTCTCGTCTCCACCTCTTATCCTCCTCTTCTCCCTTCCTTTCCACAGGTGTCAGAGAAAACAAAAGAATTACAGCCGCTTCTTCTGAAAAAGAAAAGAACATCTGCTGACTGGTATGAATGGTGGAAGATACGTAGACCAACCAACTACTACCACGGCCATTGAAGTCTTTCTTTCTTTAGAGAAAGAAAGAGTGAGAAAGAAAGAAAGAGTGAGAAAGAAAGAGAGTGTGAGAAAGAAAGTAGGGTGACAGTGAGTGACCGACATGTTTCGTTTGTATCACGGGCAGCTAGGAAGCTAGAGTAGTCATACTAATAGTCGTAATAGTAGTAGTAGTAGTGGTGGGGGTGGCGTAGGTTCAGACTGGAAAGACAGACACCTCTTTCTCCTTCTTTTTCTTCCTCATGACAACCCAGTATGTCGATTCGAAGAAGAAATACGACCAAGAAGAAGAAGAAGAAAAAGGAGAGAAACTTTCTCTCCTTCTGTTGAGAAGAGAAGAACGTCCTTGGAAGTTGTCTACAATCCCCCCACTGCTGCTGTTCTCTTCTGTCTCTCTCTCTCTTTGTGTCTTCGAGTTTTCCCTTCTCTTCTCTTCTGATCCTTTGAGAGTGCAAGAAGATGGAAGACACTCCAAAGAGAAAAGGAAGAAAAGACGACGCAAAAGCATTATATCTTCTGCCGAACTGTACATGCAGACAGATGCACTGCGAAATCTAGTCACCCGCCTAACTCTGTTCAACAGAAACTTCTCCTCTTTCTTCTTCTTTTTCTTCTTACCATTCATTGTTCTCCTATTCTTCTTCTTGTTCTCTCTCCTCCCCCTATAATTTTCTTCTTCTCTATCCTCTACTTCATTCACCTTCTTCTTCTTCTCTCTTCTTCTCACGCTGCGGCTCGACTCGTCATGCTTCCTCTCGATCGCCTAAAAGAGACGACGCCCCGCGGCCTCTCCTCTCCTCTCTCTCTTCTGAAACTCGTCGTTCTACACCTCTTCTCTCACCTGCTCCTCCTCCTCCACAAAAAGAAGAAGAAGACACCTCATCTCCTTCGATGGCGCGATCTATAGAAGGGAGAGGAAGGAGGCATCCTAGCGACCATATTGGATCTACTCCTTTCTCTTCTTCTCTTCGTCTTCTCCTTGTTCTCTCGACCACTGGAGGTGCTTGAGTATGAAGAGGTGAAAGAGAAAAACGACGAGGAGCTTCCTGGTGATGCTGACGCTGCACGTAAGAGTAAAAAAGAGGAGGAGAAAGAGGAGGCCCTACTCCGCTCGCTCTTCTTAGGTGTATCCGAATCTCTTCTTCTTCTTCTCTCCCCTGCGAGGGAGATTCTTGGACGGCAGGAGGAGCAAACGCAGAAGGCGCATGAGAGGGACGACGAGAGGAAGAAGAAGAAGAGAAAGGAGAAGAAGACCTCGTAGGCATCGCAAGAAAATCGAGTGGAGGAAAATGAAAAGAAGAAGAGGAAGACGCAGTTATGACGTCGCCGTTATGGTCATCTTCATGTAATCTTCTTCTTTCTCCTCTTCGTCTTGCTTCTTCTTCTTCTCTTTCTTCTTCTTGTGTGGGGTTCTTCGAGCTTCTTGACGCAGTCTCCTGGAAATCTCGAAGACACAAGGGACAAACCTGGAGAGAAGAAAAAGAAGAAAAAGAAGAACATACACAGCGCGGAAGTCCACACAGAGAAAAGATGCAGAGAATGAATGGCAGAAAGAGAGAAGAGAAACATAAGAGACAAGGAGACAGAAAAGAAAGAAAGGAAGAAAGAGTGCGAAAGAACGACCGAAAGAAAAAAAGAAAGAAAGAACTCCAAAGATGAGTCGAGCTACGATAAAGAAGCGAGAAGATACAAAGAAGGACACGAAAGAAAAACAAGATCAGAATCTTCTTACGTCAAGAGAAAGAGGAGGAGCACGCAATTGACTAGGTATGTGTCTCTCTTATCTACCTACCTATCTCTATGTGAACAAGAATGCTATAGACGCGACACAGTACTGAGTCTTCCTTCCCTTTGTTCTTTCGTAAGCAAAACACCCCGGCTCATCATGTACCTATTCATTCTGATCTTCTATACACCCCCCTGCATTACATACAGCCAATCTCTTTTTTCGTAGAAGTGTCTATACACATATACACAACTCTGAGTAGATAGAAGCATATATATCACAGAGAGAGAGAGAGAGAGATAAAGAGAGAGAGAGAGAGAGATAAAGAGAGAGAGAGAGATAAAGAGAGAGAGAGATAAAGAAAGAGAGAGATAAAGAGAGAGAGAGAGAGATAAAGAGAGAGAGAGAGATAAAGAGAGAGAGAGAGATAGAGAGAGAGAGAGAGA
>NW_027154085.1:0-12589 GCF_002600585.1 Cystoisospora suis
TTGTCTTGGTGGCCAACTGTAGTTGTAGAAACGGCAGGAGAACTGAGAGAGATACAGTGAGTGGTCTGACCACAAACTTCTTTTCTTGATGTGGAAATTTCATGAGGTCGCTTTTCCGAGAGAAGAAAAGAGGGATTCTGAGAAGAGAAAGAGAGAGGTAAGAGAGAAGGAAGATCCTTCATTGCGAGTGGAGCTGAGAAAGGGAAAGAGATCGACGAACACGGACAGGAATGATAGCTTGGAGGAGAAGACATCGATCTTGCTCTTGATCGAAGAGAAGAGAGCTTATTCTCCACTCCTCTTTCTGAAAAGTGTCGCGTAGAAGATACCCCCTCTCCATCGAGAGTTGCATCACCCGATAGAGCCCAGTCAACAGCACCTTCAGGTGTATGTACACCCGAAAGGATAGCGTCACTGCACCTCATGTTGCAAGACCTATGCAAGGAAAGATCACTCTCCGTTCTTCTACGATAACCCGTTCTTTTGAAACGAAGAAACATACGATGAACGACTACCACTTCTTTTTCTTTTTCATTAGCTTCTTTTTCTTCTTCTCCCTTTACAAGGGTATCCTTCTCCTCTCCAATTTCTCTTTCTCTCAAAGCCATAGTGTCCTTCTCTCCGTCAACATCCTGAAGTCTTCTCAGTGCAGATCCATATGTTTCCCCCATCTTTCTTTCCTCAGAACACCTTCTCTTTCTCTTCTTGATCTTTTCAAGCGCTTGAAGAAGTTCATGAGAAGACTGCAAAAAGATCTCCGGGACGGAGTCTGCAGGATCTCCCCCCCTGTCGGGCTCCTCTTCTTTTCTTTCTTTCTTCTTTTCTTCTATGTTCATCTCTCGAATCTGTCCCTTTTCATGATCTCCCCCTTTCTCAACAGAAAAGACAGAAAGGGAGAAATCCGTGGGTGTCATAGAAGTCTTTGTCGCATTTCCATTGCTGCTGATGGGCTCTCTCACATCTCTCTCGTGACTACAAGAAGAAGAAAATGGAGACACATCATCCTTCTGATCTGTCTCATTGAAGACTTCGCACTGAATAGAGGAGACCTCCGTCCTTCCCACCTCTCCATCTTCTTCTCTTTCTTGTTCCTCTTCTCCGCCTTCTTCCCCTTCTTCCCTGATCTTCTCACGAACGCGAGAACGATCATCACCTTCGTCTTCTTCTTCTTCATCCTTTTCTTCTCTCTCACTTTTTTCTTCTCTCTCGCTTTCGTGGATGTCTTTCTTTCTCTTTAGAGTCAGATCTCCCTGCTGTAGAGAAACTTCCTCCAGCCCTGCATGAGCTCCGCTCTCTTCTTGTCTTTCTATCTTCTCTCCAGTAGAAGATGAGATATTTTCATCGGGAGCTCCACTCTTCTTCTTCTCTTCTTCCAGATAAGCCTGGGTTTGACGAGGGAGAGAAGAAGCAGAAGAAGAAGAGAGAAGAGAGAGAAGATCAGTTTCTTCAGCTAGAGAAGTTGAATGAGGAGTCTTCTCTCTCTCTTTGTGGCAGTGACCTTCTTCTGGAAGAACTTCTTTCCTCTCTCTCAGGAAAAGACCTTCTTCTTCTTTTCCTACTTTTCTTATCTCTTCTTCATCTCTCTCTTCCTGTTCAGCTGTACATGCTTCTTTCTCTTCATGTGCGTTCTTCTTCTCCTTTCCTTCATCTTTCAAAGAAGCCAAAGAAGAAGTTTGAGACGACTCTCTTCTTTCTTCTTTTTCTTTTTCTTCTTCTCGCATGTCTCCTTTCTGCGTCTCTCCCAACATTCTTACATCACCTTCTTCATAAATCTCATTAGCTCTCTCTTTGTCCTTCCTCTCCCTTTCTTCTATCCTCTCTCCTTCTTTCTCTCTCCCCCCCACTTCTTCTACGCTGTCTTCTTCTTCTTTCTCTTCTCCTGCTTCAACTGCTTTCTTCTTCTCTCGCCTGAGAGAGGAAGAAGAGAAAGAAGAAGAAGATTCATGCGGAGCATCTATCAAAAGATCAAAGGCATCTCCATCCCTCTCTCTCGCCTGATAGTCTATTTGACGCTCCTCCCTACTATTCTCTCCAAAGGTCTGTTTAGAATCCTTCGCCTTCTTCTCATCAAGAAGATCGACTTTTTCTTCTTCCTTCTCTTCTTCTTTTCCTTCCACTTCACTTCCTTCTCGCCAAGCATCTCTGTCTCCTTTTGTTTCAGGAGAGAGTTGATCCTGCATACGTGCACATTCTCCTTCTGTCTTTTCTATGCATGCGTCGTTTGTCTCGGGTGAGAAGAAAGGAGACGAGGAAAGCCTTTCTTCCTTTGTAGGAGGTTGACTATTCGCTTCGATAGAAATAGGTCTCTCTTCTTCTCTTCCTTTCTCTCCATTGCCTCTCTCGTCTTCTTCTCCTAGTACACATCCTTTACTGATGGAATGCTCTTCACATACACCGAAAGAAGAAGAAGAGAAGGAAGAATCGACAGTGCAAGGCCTAGTCTTTTTCTTATCCTCCTGAGATGACGGGTCGATCACCCGTAGACAGGGAGAGAGAAGATTATTCTTATTCTCTTCTTCTCCTTCTTCCTTGGCTTTGAGAGAGATCTTCTTCTCCCCTAAAACTGAAGGGGAGAGAAGATCTATAGAACTCTCGTCCAACTCTTGGGGAGACGCTGTCCTTTCTTTCTCTGCCCTTGATCTTATTCTTTCTTTCTCTTCTTTTCCCTTTGCCAACTCCCCTGCGTGAACAAGCTCTTTCCCAGAAACATAAGAAAGAGATTCACTCACTCCATTTGTATAGACTGACGTGATAGAGGGGAGAGATGAAGAAGAAGAAGAGAGAGAGGAAGGAACTTGGCGCAAATCTTTGACGACATGAGAAGATCTATCTTGAGTAGAATCTCCTCCTTGACTGAAAGGAGAAGATACCCCCGGAGAACATGACGAGGAAGAAGAGGAAGAAGAGAGGTGGACTTCTTGCTTTGGCATATCTCCTGGTGGTTTGGAGAGTCGATTGTCCATATGATGGCTAGTTCCTCTCAGGAGCATCGATGCTCCTAAGGGATCGATGAAGCCTTTCGAACTGTCCTGAACCTCCTGGTCAGATACAGATGGAGAAATTGACAAGACATGAGGAGTATTCCTCTGACTACTACTACTACTACTGCTACTATGCAAGCTTTCCTCTAGATGACTTTTCTTCTTTCCAGGGACAACAGCAGATCCTTCTTCTCTCTTCTCTTCGTTTCTCGCGCCCTCTCTGTCTTTCCCGAGGGGTGAAAACGACGAAGAAGTCGATGTACTAGCAATCGAGGAATGAATAGAAATAGAAGAAGAAGAAGAAGAGAGTTGTGAGGTATCGCCATTCTCTTCTCTCGTCTTATCAAGAGAAAGAAGAGAATCCGTTCTGTCCATGAATTGATCAGACGCCGTCCTAATAGAAGGAGAAGGAGAAGACCGAAGAAGGAGGTCTTCTTTCCTTGTTGGCGGCGAAGAGATTTGAATCTTTGCTTCTTGATGCGCCCTTCTCCGGGAGTAAGGTGGGTCTTGTTCTCTTTCTTTCCATGGCTCTTCATCTTCTTTCTCCCTATGATTCGTCTTTCCTATAGGTCTTCTCATTCGAGTCTTTTGTTTATTTTCTTCTTCTTCTTCACCTTGTTCATTTCCGTCATCTTTTCTCTCTAGGCTCTTCGAAGAACGCCGCATCTCTCCTTCTTCTTCTTTTCTTCCTCTTTCTTCTTCTTCTTCGCCTCCTCTCTGTGATCTTCCTCTCACCCTCTCCCCCTCTCCGTCGAGTATCAAGCTTCGATTAACATATCTAACTTTTGCATGCTCGTCTTTCTCTCTTCCCTCTTCTTCTTGTTCTTTTCTCTCTCCCAATCTCTTCGTCTCTTCTTCTTCTTTCTTTTCCCTTCTCTTCTGTCCTTCTTTTTCTTCTTTCTTCTCTCCTTCCTCACGGTAACCCGGCTGTTCTTTCTCTTTCTGAGCAGCTTGGGCTGCGAGTTGTCTTTGTTTCTCGAGTCTTCTCTGTTGAAGAATCTTCTCTCTTCGTCTCTCCATTTCTTCCTCTTCTTGAGTCAAGACACGACCGCTAGTAGACACTCCCACCCCCCCTACACCTGTTACGGCTAGCTGGCTAGCTGCCGCTTGAGCAGCAGCTGTGGCATCTTCACGAACCTTTCCCCACAAACGTGAAAAGCCTTCCAAAGCCTGACCTCCTAACTCTCTTGCACGCGAGCGGAGATCTTCCGTAGGAGGAAGAGAGTTATGCTTCGACAAAGGATGCCTTTTATTCTCGACGCTTCTATTCTCTCCTGTTGCCATCTGGAATCTCTGAGAGGAAGAGGAAGAAGAAGAGACTCTCTCAGGTGTCAAAAGAGACATCGAAGAAGAAGAGAGAGGCCCACGAGAACTTCCATCGTCATATCCTGCGTCTCCTCTTGTTTTTCTTCTCCCGTCTCTTTCTTCTCTTCGTGGGACATCGTTCTTCTCTTCGTGATTTGATCTTAAAGAAGAGAAAGACGACGAAAAAGTGCTAGGAGATTGACTTGTTCTGAAAGAAGGTCTTCTATCTTCATGGTGAGCCCTGTCCACAAAGAAGGAATTCTTTCCCTCCAACTTCTCGCCTCGCCATCCCTCCTCTTCATTCTCTTCTGCTAAGAGGTTGTCAACATGACTCTTCGTTCTAGCACTAGGATATCTTGAAGACGATTGAGAGACTGAGGAGATAGAAGAAGAAGAAGCGAGGGGAGAGAAAGACGATCTCTCCCTTCCCCAGCTTGACGAAGAAGAAGAAGAAGTAGGGAGACGACGAGAGGAGGCTGAAGAAGAAGAAGATGATGACGAGGCGGCGGAAGTATCTCCATCGTTGACTGCTGAATCGAAGGCTTTATCAAGCTGAGTAGAGACAGAGCGAGCTGCGTCTAGAGCAGATTTGAAAAGCGTCTGCATGTTGGAGAAGAAGAGGGATTCAACATGAGAGAAAGAGAGGGGAAAACACGTGTTGTGGTGGTGTATGTACACCTGAAATGATATAGAGGTAGGAGGATGAAAGAAAGAAGTGAAGTCTCATTTTTTGTCGAGAAGACGACACCTTATCACCTTCTGGATTCCTCGCTCGAATAACGCATGTTCGCAGAATACAGAGACATCTTCTTGTGGAAGTATACAAGAAGGAAAGAAAAGAAGCAAAAGAAGGTTCTCTTGTCTAAATACTTGACCTATGTAGGCTTTACTCAGTCCGGAAAAGAGAAGAGAGAAAATGAAAGGAGTAGGCAAGGTGAACGGCAAGAGGGACAACCCCTTAAACATATGCAAGAAATCTTGAGAAGAGATTAGATAGATTAAAGATATATTAAAGATAGATAGATAGGGCTAGACGAGGACTCTGGGAAAAGAAGAGACTTCCATGATTTCTCTGTAGAGACGAGAGACACTTGGGGAATGACTAGAGCCGAAGAGGATATAGAGAGCTAGGAAGCGGTATGAGAGAAAGAAGGTCAAGAGGACAACACACAGCAGTAAGAAGAGATTGCCTGAATCGATAGGTAGGTTCAACGACCATAAAGGAGAAAAGAAAGAAGAGAAAAAAGGAGAGGAGAAACTACAAGAAGAAAGAATTTTGACTCGCGCGCCCGTTGCGAGATGCTAGGAATCCTGTCTCGGCTCCTAGAGAAGAAGAAAGAGAAAGGAGAGGAACCATCAGCAACCCATGAAGGACAAAAGAGAAAGAAGATGAAGAAGGAGAAGAAAAAGATTTACATGAGTGAATGCGTTCTTTTGATAGATACTAAACTCCGTTAGGTAGCGCAAGCCCTATGACTAAAAATCCGTCAACGAGAAGGAAGAAAAGCGAGAAAGAACAAGCGTACCAGAGAAAGGAGACTCAAAGGGACGACGATAAAGAGAAAGACAAGGACGGCTTCTGAAAAGAACGAGAAGTCGAGGGCAACAGAGAGACGAGGGAGGAAGAAGATTGAAGAAAGAAGAAAGACCGAGTAAGAAACGCGCTCACAACGAAATGAAGGAGAGAATAGAAGATGGAGTAAGACTTAGCGTTAGTGTGAAAAGAGTTGAATAGAGAGTTTGATTGCATACGACTGAACTAGCAAGAAGGGAAGAAAACAACAGTTACAAGACGTCGCCGACAGGCAAGCAGCCATGCGTCGAAGGGCGAGTCGATTGATAAGATGTGCTTCTTCTTTCCAGGAGGAATGAAAGACCCTTAGAGAGATTTCAAAAGAGGACAAGAATGCCGCTTGACTGCAGTAGATATGGAAAGGTGAAAGAGTTTGAAGACAAAAAGAAAGAAAGGGGGGGAAGAATGCCATACAAACTGGGCAACAGGTTGAGTCAGTCGCGGCGCAAGTCAATTCCCACCTCCAACGAATCTGCGGTGTACATACACCGCAGGAAGAATAGTTGAAGACTATCAGCGCTCGCGGTTTACGTGTTTCACCGACTTTACGCGGGCACTTGTCTCAAGACTAACCAACCAACCGAGTGATGGCCGGCATTCTCTGTAAAGAATACGTCATCTTCTTCATCTTCTCAGTCATGTTGAGACGATTTTCTAGTGCATGTATCGGCTCTCTACTTGACCGGCGTCTTTCTGGTACCGTTGATATCGGGGGCTGTTGCTAGTTCAGAACGCTCTAAGGCGGCTCTTTTTATGTTCTGTAGTAAACCTACAAAGTGAATAGACGAGATACATCATCTACTTAACCCAGGATCTAACCATGGTTTGGTAGCCCGACTTTATGTCTCTAAGGCAGTCCTGCTCTCTGTCCCTTCAGGCTTGGAATGTCCTCTTGTCTCCGAAACATGTCTCACATTAAACACGAAGAAAAAGATATGATTTGCATGGGTACAGATGGAAGATTGTATTCGACCTTTGAAGCAAGGTGTCTTCCCTTCAGCTTCGGCCAGAGGGCGTGTAGTCAGTAGAAAGGATCTTCATTTTGGATCTACGTTTGAGAGGGCTCCCTCCATTCGGACGCTGCAGACTTCACTATATCGCCATCCCGATAGTGAGGTGTATATACACACTCCGCAACATGTTAGTTCCAGCATCGACGAATAAGGACACCCAAGAAAACAGAAGGATTGACTCATATATGTAGCCCTTCATTCTTCTCTCGTTAGAAGATCATTCCTCTCTTCTAGGAAATCCAGGCATCGTACTGACTTTCTTTGTCTCAAATCACTCACTCACTATCACCTGACACATCCATTTTTCTCTTCCTCAATAGCTCCTTCTCAGTAGCTCCCTCTCGTGCACAACAGCTCGTTGTCTTCTCTGGGTAACGGGACGCCTACCGCTCGGCTAAGACGGTAAGTATCCTTTTCACCGACAGGAGCTTTTAGCGATTCAACTAACTCCTGCGAAACTCCGGAAGGAAACGGGAAGAGAGGATGACGGCGCAACCCGTTATTCAAACGTTGATAGTCTGCAAGGTCTCTTCTTCGTTCGAAAAAAAAGCTTCATGAGATACTGTCACCTTGATCTGGACTAGAGTGACCAGCCACCCCGCTCACACTCTTTCTTTAGGACGTCTCAAGAATGGTATGATTGAGTTGCTCCTCTACATAGGGAAGCTGCGGCCTCCTCTTATGGAGATAAAGATGTTGGTGCTTGCTAGAGATGACGGTAGCGAGAGGCATTATACCTAACCTAGAGAGAATTGGCAAGAAAGTTCACCATCGACTCAAGTGAAGGAGCAGAATCTTACAAGGCCTCTTCTCTCTTGTAGTCGATTCTGCGATGAAAGATGAGATTGATACGGAAAGGAGTTGATCTACCATGAGAGAGGCTGCCACAAAAAACCTCCGTCAATCGTTGCTCCAGACATCTATCAGGGAAAGAGCCTTGTTTTCACGCGAAAGTCTGACTAGTTACATCATCGGAAGACCTGTCTGGAGAGATCGAAGGTCTCTTGCAGACGATCCATACTGCAGAGGTAAGCAGGAAAACGCCAAGTTCGAATTTCTCTTCATCTTTTACGCTTATGAATAAGAGGCGCTAGGCACACGTGTCTGAATTCTCTCTGCTGTTATGGAACATGAAGACAACAAGTGTCTTGTAGACACGTCAACCCAGATTTGAGGTGTATGTACACCTGAGAAACCCACTCAACTAAAAGAACATCTATCACGGTTTCACCGAAAATCCGTTTCTTGTCATCTTCCATTTCCTCTTTCTGTAGTGACTGTCCTGCCTTCGTTGTGATCCTCCGAAACGACGGCGCTGAAGAGACGATATTCTTCAGAAGCCGATCATATCATGCGAGCAAAAGACAGTTCAAGAGAGACTTCTTCCATCTGCGACTAGAGAGGGGGGTTGACAAGAAGCATACTTCCAACGGTTACATTGATGTGATCCCTTATTTTTCATTACTCTCTCTCCTGAACAAGTCCTCTGTCTTTGTTTCTCCCCTCTCTCTCTCCTAGAGACACCAAGCTAATGCGAGAGACCGAAAATCTCACATGTGTCTACAGAGATACATATCTATACACATCTATAATGTCTGCGGTTAAGANNTCTTAACCGCAGACATTATAGATCGGTGTTCTTTTGCTGAAATTCTTTCTTCGACTGAATGAATCTTTTGCCTTCTTTCCTATTTCTACCTCACGAGGAAAGGTTTGAAGCGACAAGCCACTACATGCTCTGCAATTACCAGTCCCAGATTGAGAGAGCACGCCAGCCTGGAGATCTATCTTTCTATCGAAATCTCCTTTCAGCGCTGTGTACATATATAGCTGTGTACTATCTTTTTACCGAACATACGTATCGCAAGCCACTGTGAGGAAGTGTTTCTCCTTCTCTTCTTTTCCTTTCTTTTCACGATCTTACGCCTTGAAAAGAAAAGTCTTTCCCGTTTTGCAAAAAGACATACACACATCCCTCAGAATTCCTATCCGGGAAGGGCAACACCCCCGCTGATCACTCAGTTAAAAGAATCCTTCTCTTTGAGCCAGGCAGTCTTCTGCTCTTATTCTTTCTCTTCCTCTCCGGGTAAGAGGCAAGTCGACCATTTCTTTTCGCTAAATCTGTCTTCTGAAATAACAGAAAACTTCCGCATTGAGAGATGCAGCTTCCCAAGAAACGGAAAGATCAGAAGACTCGGGTCCTCTCTCCGTTCCAAACCTGCACGTCTCCCTCTTTCTCTCTCTGTCTGTCTTTTGAAGATTCTTCTCACTGATTTGTTGACAGTGGAATAACTCAAGTGTAGAACTTCATCAAAGAAGACTCTCATCCATGAAAGGAACAGCTATATGGACATACTCTTCACAGCAGCTTCAGCTAGCTACCAGTCTCCCCTCCTTCTCATCTGGATATAAGCCGAAGAAAGTTGATCTGTAGGTGGTTAACAGGAAGAAAAGCTTGACGAAAGCATCCAACGACGACGACGACGCAGATCTGCTAGCTACCCAGGGAAAGGAGACTTGAAAAGAAGTAGAAAGGGAGATTTTATCGAAGACACAAGAAAAGGCCGCTTTCCCGTCCATCTCTTTCTTTTTTTCTTTATCGCTTTCTTCAAGAATTCAAAGAGAGAATGGAGAGAGACTGACAAATGGAAGAAAGAAAAGAAAGAAGACGTCGTAATGAATCTCGTCGTCCGTCCATCTTGACGGCGATAGAAGAAGACAAATAGCCAGTAGTCAGCAATCTGTTGGAGTAGTTGGCTGTGTGTTCTGACGTTTTCTTTCTGTTCTTTTTTCTATCATTCATTTCGCGGTTCGTTCCTTCAAAGTTTTGTTTCATTCTCATGCATAGCAAACAATGTCTAGAGTCATCTTTCGTTCCTTTTCTTTCTTGCCGCTCTTCTTTTCTTGTCTTCGCGGGAAGAATGGACTCTCTAGCAGCCCTGTTACCACTCAGTATGGAGCTTTCTCCCTCTCTTTTTAGCTTTTGCCCATTCTTTGTCCCCTCTTCTCTTTTCATTTCTCTTCTCTCGAGAAGCAAGTCCGGTACACATTCTCTCGCTCTTCCTTTTCCTCTCTTTCAAGTGTCTTTTTCTGTTTCCTCTTTCGCTCCACCTCCTTCTCCCGCGGATGCTTCCGAGCCAAATCTTCTTTTCTTTCCCATGAAACGAATCAATTCTTTCGCTTCATAAGTTAAGTCACAATTCATCACGTTCCTTCTCTCTTTTTCTTCTTCTGTCTTCCATCCTCTCTAGCTTGTCTTTTTTCTTCTTGTGTATCAGCAGTTCAAGCTTCTGCTATGTCTACAGGGAAAGGCGTCTCCATCTGTTTCTTCTTTTCTTTCCTCTTCGGCTTTTCAGAGCTTAGAAATGGACTGAGCTTAGGAATTTGTCTTGAAGCATCTCTCTTCTTCTTGCGCTTGGAGCGAAAAAGTCGCGAGTCTTCCCTTTCTCCCCTTTTCTTCTTCTTTCTCGGCAAACACTTCTTTCTCTCTGTCTTTCTCTATCTTGTCTAACCCGTTCTTTCTTCTTTTTTTGCTCTCTTCACACACACAGAAAGGGGAAGAGCTTCTCCTTTCTTTTCTTTCTTCTCCTTTTCCCTCTCCTTCTTCCCTCCAGGTCATGTCTTCTCTACAGAGGTCTTCCCTCGTCGATTCTCCTGTCTTGTCTCCCTTCCTCTCTTTGTCCCTTCTCTCTTTCTTTTCTTCTTCACCTTGGAGTCGTTATGTCGACTCGCAATCGCCTTTCCCGTTCTAATCTCTCCTCTTCTTCTTCTTTTATGGCCTTCCCTGGTACCTCTCCTTCTCGAAATTCCCCCTCTTCTTCCTCTTCACGCCGAGCCATCTTCGCAGGTGCCGCCGGTTCGTCGTCTTCTGGTGCTTCTTTGTTAGATCTCCCAAGATCTTCTTTCGTCGATTCTTCATCTTCTCCTACCCCTTTCAGAGAGAGAAGAAGAAACAAGAGGACTCCCTCAGCTCTGAACACACTCCACTCCGAATTGAAGTTTCTCGACGTGCAACAGGAGCTTCTCTTTGACCCTACGGTCGCACCGGACGATGTCCGTTTAGAAGGTCTGTCTCTTTCTTCTCCTTCTTCTTATCAAGCGAAGAAAACAGCCACGCAGCAGAAACTCCCCTTAAGTGAGACGTCATCTGAAAGATATCTTCTTTCTTCAGCAGGAAAGGGCGACCCTTCTTCTACACGAAAGACTCTTGAAGAAGGAAGAAGAGGTGGGAGAGGGGAACTCGGAGGAGAAGAAGAAGAAAGAGATTTAGATCGCTTCTTTAAGACGTTCACTGCAGGCATCTCCTCACCGAAAAGTAAAGACCCTAGAAAGGGAGACAAGGACATTTCTAACTCTTCTTCGTCTTCTTCTTCTGGGAAATCTCTCAGTGCGTGCGAGGTTAAAAGCAACGAGCCTTCTTCTTCTTTGTCTTCAAGTCTTTCTCGAGATAATTGTCAGCCTTCTACCAAGACAGAAACTCCTCTAGAAGGAGGAGGAGAAGGTCTTCTTCTGCCTCTGAACGGTCCCCGTCATACCTCTCTTAAGCATCCTCCTAATCATTCCCATAGTCATTCAAGTCTTCCTGTCTCCGTCTCTTCTTCTCCTCCTGTTTCTTTAGGGGATCAAGTGCTTGTCTCTGGGGGGGATTATCTAGGAGAGAGAAGAAGGAGTGCTTCGGATCAGCGGTCGTCTTCTCGTGATCTAGATGCCTCATCTGATCCTGGCGAAAGCCACTTAAGAGGAAGAAGTGCATGCAGTCCTCGAGAAGGAGCAACTTCGATTTCTTCTTTCTCGAAGATGTATCCTCGCTCTTCTTCATCTTCGTATTCAAGACGAACTCGTATAGGGAGCTTTGTGGATGGAGATGATTTGGATTATGAGGGACGTCAAGGGCGTGCTGCTAACCCTGACCGATCTTCACAAGATTTCCATATCTCGATTCATCCTCCGAAATCTTCTTCTTACGACGATATTCTTGATCGCACATCAAGAGAAGATAAAAAAGCAGAAAGAAATGCCGTGCGCTTTGCCGCAGCGACAGCTGGCGCGGCTGCGGCAGCATCGACGCTCGGAGCAGACGTCGAAACTCTTCAATGCTCTGTTAGAGTAGAGGAACAAGAACGTCCTTTACCTGTCAAAGATGTCTTCGATCAAGAAGATGAAGAGAAAGAAGAAGAAAGAGAAGCGGCTCGGAAAGGCATGAAACGTCAAGACACTTCTTCATTCGCACCCCAAAGAACCCTCACAGGCGGGGCTTCCCTCTCTAAAGATCTCTCTTCTTCTTCTTCTTCCACGTCGATGATCGGAAATGTCGATCGATTTCCTGCCAAAAGAGGACCTTCTCGAGGGGGGGGNNGGGGGGGGGGGATGCTTGGAGAGGATGGAGAAGATGATCGAGGAGGCAGCGGAGTCATTCGTGTGTATAGTCAAAGTCGACACGTCGATGAAAGAAAAGGAGAAGGATTACAATTTCCAGGGAGATTTCCCTTCCCGAGAGGTCTCACAGAAATGCAAGAACGTATGGAGGAGGAATGGATCGATCGAGAAAGAAGACTGCGTGTTCAACATAAAAGAGAGCTCGAAAAAGCCATTGCATATGAAACTGAAAAGGTCAGATAAAATACACATGCCGCAAATCCCAGCCCAGCTCTTGTTGATGCTCTTCCGATTCATTTCTTCCTCCCATCAAGGTGGATATACATACATATATAGATATA
>NW_027154085.1:12722-27332 GCF_002600585.1 Cystoisospora suis
TCTCTCTGTTTCGTTGTATTTTTCTTTCTCTATTTTCCGACTCTTCTCTTGCCTCGGAGGATAGAGAGAAGAGATTTTGTATTTCTCTTCAACTAGGATACATCGATGTCATCTCTTCGTTTCTTTCTTTCTGAGTTTCTTAAAGAACGATCTCTCGAGTTCTAATGTGTGTCGGTCTCTTGACTATTCTTCTTGTTTTCTCTCTCTTCTCGTCTTATCTGTCTTTTTCTTGAAGTTTCTTTTCTCTTCCTTCTTTCGTCTCCAACCCTCTCTCCCATCTCTCTTTTTTCCTTCTGTCTTTCTTTCCTTCATTCTTTCTCTCCTTCCCTCCTTCGTTCTTTCTCTGTCTTCTTTCTTTCATGACTTTCTTCCTTCAGCTCTCTCGGGAGTATAGTCGTCGCCTTGTGTTTGAACTACAAGAGCAGGAGAAAGAACTTGTGGCGCAGATGCACGACCAGCAGAGACAGGCCTTAGCAGAGATGCGAAATCTCGCTGACTTAAAGACCGACGCCCAAGACGATCTTCAGAAAGCTCAGCAAGAAATCTCCATGAAAGAGCAAAGATACCATCAACTTCTTACAGATCTCCAACTCATACAAGCGGAAAAAGACGTAAGGCTTCGTTCATCTTACGAATGGCGGCTCCCCTCATGAGAATCTTCCTACGGCCAAGAGACACAACGAATACACATACAGAGGTAGAGACATCTGCTCGTAGGTCTAGGCTTAGAGCGAGAGATAGGTTGGAATGGAGGGATAGAAGGATCGATATATGAAGAGGTAGATAGACAAATAATGATGAGTGGTAGATGGAAAGATAAAGAAGGATGAGGAATAGCGAGAGATACATAGATAGAGATCGATAGAATGAGAGAGAGAGGAAATAGATGTAAGGTGATAGATAAGTAAACGCAAAGATAGACATATGAGATTTCATGGAGGATTGCTGGGGGCAACGTTTGTATCTTGTCTAGGTCGAGAAGGAGGCAGAAGTGTCTAAGCCTTATGTAAGTAAATCTAAAAGTATGGAACTCTTTCGTGCTGTCTCCCCTCTAAAGAGAGCTACTAGTAATTTCCGCCTTGATAGAAAAACATCTGAAATGTCTTTATTTATTTCGATTGCCACAAGGCAGCTCTAATTTTCTCTTCAGCAGATCCCTCCATGCAGTGTATGTACACATGAGAAGGTCTCCTCACTCAAACAATATGGATGAATATGTATGTATGTATGTGTGAGTATGTATGCATATCTATCTATCTATCTATATATTTGTAGATATCTATATATGTAGCGTCGCATCGATCTGGTAGAGATCTTGACTAGGGTGCAGAAGCACCCCTTATGTATGCCTCTGTAGAGGGACATGCTCTAAACCTACTATTTTAATTTTTCGAGAGTATGCTTTCTTCTCTTGGTCGTGCGAATCCTCTTTTTCTTTTCTTCGTTTCTTCTTATCTCTGTGAAGACTTTGATAGCGAAGGTTCATAAGCTCGAGGAGGAGAATCAGCATTTGCATGCATCGCTAGTTCCACTAGAAAAGGATGCATGCAATCACCGAGCCAAAGAAGAAGAACTCCACCTACGTCTTGAAAGGACACAGACCACGAATGAGAGACTCCAAATCCAACTCCAACACGAGCAGCAACTAGCTGCATGCTTCTCGAATAAAAGACGAGGCCTAGAAAGAGAATTAGAGGTTCTCGAAGAAAAGAAAAATACAGCGGAAAGAGAGTGGAGAAGGGTAAGCGAGTCAGCCATTTTTCAAGTCTTTCATTGCAATAGTAAAGGGCCGAGGTTCTTTCTCTCTCTATTTGTGCTTCTGTCTATCGATAGTTGTCACTATCTATTTCATCTTCTCTCTCTCCATGGATTTCTCTATAGATATCTAGACGATCAAAAGAGAGCTCGGTGTATAGACAGGTTGGTATGCGTATGCATGTCTATAAATGAAGGACAGGAGTTTTAGGTTACCTATGTCCCTTTGGATACATGGGAATACGCCCCCATGTTTAAGTCTCGCGGTTTGATCTTTGTAGATCTCATATATCTTCTTACCCTGATTTATATGTTAAGTCGTAGAGCGTGTTCTCTAGATGTACATTCCTATAGGTGTCATTCTCTCGCTTTATACGAGAAACAGATCTAGGTATGCATAAGGAGGCAGATAAAGAGATCTCTAAGACCAGGAAGGAGACACACCCCAAGCAGAATGAAGCTAAGAAAGCGATACTTGCGAAGAGGTTTTTATACAACACGGAGAAGGTCGGTACGCACGCCTTCTTTCCTCTCCTCGTATACATGCTAGATGTCTCTATAGGCGTGCAGATATCCGTCCTTAATCTATCTTTCTGCCTACCTTTCTACCTTTAACCTACCTGTCTTTCTCTATCTATCGATCTATCTAATCTATCTAGCTATCTTTAATCTATCTATGTATTATAGCCTCTTCAGCTATCTAACTTCAGTCTGTCTCTCTATCGATCGATCTATCTTTGTTCTTTCTACCCTGCTTGATTAGGTCGAGGCGGAGCTTCGGGAAGTGCAGGAGAGACAGGCAGGTTTACTAGGTGCAAATGCTCATCTTCAGAATGAATTAGATAGCGCTCTCCGACATGCAAAAGCTCTCGAACAGCGTGTGGTTGACGGACAGAAGAAAGACGATGAACGGTAAAAAGAGAAAGGGGGAGGCTCTCATAATGATAAGTAATAGATACACAGAAGAGAGAGAGGGAGATAGACAGAGGCTGGAGGAGAAGAAGACAGAAGAAGAGAGAAAGAGAAAGACAAACGAACTGATGGAAGAGGTAGAGGAAGAAAGGCTAAAGAGGTGATACATGCATAATGTATGTGGTAATCTCTATGGTATGTACGTATGTATGTAAAAGAGAGACAAGAAACAGAAGGAAAGGCGTCTGTGTGCGAATGAGAAGAGAACTATTTCAAAAGCCCTAACCCCTCTGTAACGATAAAGATGAAGGAGGGAGAAGATAGAGAAGAGTTTTGTATGTCTGATAGAAGGAGCAAAAGAGGACAAGCGTGGAGTGTCTGTACACCCTCTGCATCCATCTAAAAGAACATGACTTTTCTGAAGGGGTTTCCTCCCATCAAGAAAGACAGAGAAATGTCTTGCTTGTATTTCAGTAGAAGCTCTTTCGGTAGTTTTTCATCGAAAGTCTCATTGGGCGTAGACAGCTACAGAAGAGGCTATCTTCTTTCTTTTCTGGTTGATGTCTCGGGTGTATGTACAGCCAGCGGTTATCTCAGCGCATTGAGAAACTTCAGGAGGAGAAGGAGTCTATCGAGCGTCGATTGTCGGATGAAGTAGCTTCACTTCGGAAGGTATGCATGCTGCTGGTGGTCTACAAGACCATGATGACGGTGTGATGCGCTCTGATACGGTGTATATACACCTAGATCTTGATACACGTACATATCTTCCCATGCATGCAGTACGTCTGTATACCTTGTCAGCATGACGTACTACAGGTATGTTGGAAGTTGTATAGGAAGCGGAGTCTTAGGTATGAGTCTATGAATTTCTCTCTATATAGATCTGAAGACGTCTCTTGTATGCGTGCATGCATCCACACGCGCAGATTGAACGACTTACCCATCGATAGAAACATCTATGGTAAATGCATATATACATATACGAGTATTGGAGAGAGAGATCTGCATCTTTATTCATTCGTTTTCTTTTTTCTTCTCCTGTCTGCTCTTCTTTTCTGTAGCGCATGCATCATCTGGAAAATATAGAGTTTCAGTTCACAGCCTTAAAGCAAGATTTCGAAAGTCAGAAGTAAGTACACACCTCACGCCCTCTCTTTTCCTTTCTCTTCTTTCTCTCTTTCTTTCTCTGTCTTTCTTTTTTACTACTTCTGTCTGTTCTCTCTGCTTTTCCTAAACCTTGTATGAGAGATGAGAGAAAACGAAGAAGAAGTTACACATACATAGCCGTGTCGTCAGCGATAAGACATAACTCAACTCGAATGATTCACAAAGCATAGTGCATGCATGCATGCAAGAGACGTTTCTTCAGATGATGTGATCTGTCCTGAGACAAACCCAGCAGATATCTGGTCAATACCTCTTCTCCATCTCCCTCTCTGTATATATCTATATCTATATCTATGTATAGAGAGAGAGGGAGATGGAGATATGCATACGTGTATGTGCATCGTGCATGTATGTACATCTATACATATATATAGGGGAGCGTGCTTAGTATGTTGAGAGTACTGCTGCAGTGTTCTTTGTGTATTTCTCTATGGCATAGTTACATTTCCTGCAGAGAGATGGATGGAGATTCCCAGAGGAGCATCGAGGCTCGAGAAGACCGAAGACGAGGCAGTTCATTGCAGAGCGTTCTTGTTTGCTTTCCATTCAACTTTTAGAGATCTATTCTAGCTATATAAAAATACCACCTATATGTATCTATATGTATGCTGTCTAGAATAGATAGGCATATATATATATATATATCAAGAGATAGATAGATTAATGCGGAAAACTTTACTAATGCATCTTCTCAATTCCTTTTTTCGTCGTCTCTTGTCTGCTTTTAATTCTTCCTCTTCAATTCCTTTGCACGATCAAGAGGTTGAGACTTGTCGTATAGTGGCGAAGCTCTCTATATGCAACAGCTCATCCATCGTCTCTCTCTTCACTTTTCGTATCATCTCTTCTTTTCCAAGTGTTGGAAGTAAGATCCGTAATCTTTCCATAAGAACGCCTCTGCAAGTACGAAGCCGAGCTTCTATATGCACCACGATTTGGTCTTTTTCTTTTCTTGTTTCTCTCATTCCTGTATGTGTCTCCACAACAGAATCGAGCTGGAGAGACTGAGAGATGAGAACGCCACTCTTACAGCTGAAGTTCGTCAACATACGTAAGGGCTTTCTTCTTCTGGCTTCTTTCCTTTCCTTTTCTTCGTGTCTCAACATGATTCGATCATTTTAGATAGATACCAAAAGTCTCTGTTTGTCTTGACGGAGGTGCATGCGTTTGATAGATCGAGCTCGATAGGAGAAACACGCAAGGGGTCGATTGAAGCGCGTTTCTCGTAGTGATGTTGGCATTGGTAAGAGAGGTGTATGTACACCTGAAAGACAAGACCCGGAAAAAGAAAAGCCATGGTCCAGCTATTTCTATACAACGTCACACATAGTTGCGAATCCACTACAGAAGACCTCTCTGTCTTTATGAACAGCATCTATGTAGATAGATATATAGATAGAGGGGTGTATGTAACGTTCTTTGTATACCTAGGCTGTATACATGGCTTATGCAGACAGCCCTTTGTCTACTATCTATCTAGATTCATGTTAGTCTCTGTGTGGATGGTGTGGATGTGAGACGTTTAGGGTAACTTCGAGGAGAATGATAGAGGAGTCGTTCCTTTAGAAACTTCTACAGTCTTACCTTCGTTACGCCTCATACATATAGATATATATATATGCATACATGCATCTATGTTCAGGTAGTGTATCTGTCTATCTATGTACACACAGGTCTACGTATGTGCGGATGTCCACTCGTATCGATGTACGGCATATGTATTCTATCGTCAGTCTATCTTTGATCTATCTCTGTTTCCTGTATTGATCTATCTCTATGTGTCTAGGGTGGAGTGTCTGTCTGATTCTAATTGTCCTTAGGAAGCAAGAGCGTTCACATAAGCTTGACAACGTCTCCATGCAAAATGATATTCTCGTCTTAAGACAGGAAAACGTTGACCTAAGGAAAGACTTGAATCGACTGATCAAAGACAGAAATGCCACAGGTACACATTCTTCATACATGGCTGTAGGCGTCTGCCCAAACACATAGGGCTGTCACCGCCCCTCCTACTACTACTAGGATGACCTTGACTAACATACATCACATTCAGTCTTTCAGAAAGAAAGAAAAAGACTCGTCTTTATTCGAACTTCCGGGCGGGTAATAGAAAGGAAGATTGCTAGGCTCTGCAATCTCTTCTTAGGTACATCTATATATATATAGATAGGTAGATATAGATCCCTCCTTTACATCCCTCTTCCTCAGAGGTTGATGCTGAGGGTTCTCTCTCTCTCGCTCTCTCTTTCTCTCTGTCTGTCTGTATTTCTTTCCTTTCTCTTTCTATTGGTGTATAGTGGGACGTTCTCAATCTTCTCTGCCCTTCCTTTCATCTTACTACAGGCTGTCTTGGATATTTCCTTCTAGGCTCTAAGCTCACAA
Source organism: Cystoisospora suis (assembly GCF_002600585.1). NCBI lineage: Eukaryota > Apicomplexa > Conoidasida > Eucoccidiorida > Sarcocystidae > Cystoisospora > Cystoisospora suis. The sequence continues at coordinate 18,942 of NW_027154085.1, forward strand.
TGGAAACCGCCTGCTGAGTTGTCTAGTATTAGGCATCGATCTCTATACATACATCCGTCTCTATATATGCATATCTATACATATACATGTATCCCACTATATACAGCTTTGCATGCAGTCAGGACAGGAGAAGGAGGAGGAGGGGAGTCCTCGATTGACACGGGTTTACTTCCTTTGCTGCGGTAACATACCCCCCCCCCCCCCCCTCCTCCCTCACTCTCTTCGGCTTCTTCCTCAACTGCTTTCTTTCATCTCTTTTTCTTTCTCACTCTTTGTTTCTTGTGTGCTTGTTGTCTCTTGACCATGATAGGAAGTGGGGCTGTTGCTCTTTCTTCTTCTGCCTCTTACACTAAAGCAGCAGCAGGAGGAGGCATTGGCAAGGCTTACCAGACTTACTCGACAATTCCGTCCCCGGAGAATACGCTCGTCACTCGAGTCTATTCAGTAAGAATAGAAACCTCCCCACACTAAAAGCATCAGAAGCTCTACAGAGAGAAAGACCCACACACAACACAAAAGAAGAAGAGAAGGAAGGTGTCTAGAGAAACTCGTGATACGATGCTTGTCTTAGTGCGTGAAGCTCATCATGTTAAGGGATAGAGTGTGTTGATATGTCTCTTTAAGAATAGAAAGAAGAAGAAGAAGACTGTCAGCGAGTGACTGAATTTTTGTCTTCTTCTCTCTCTTACTGGGGGTGGGAGCTTTAGAAGACGAAGAAGACGAAGGACAAGAGCAAAAGCTGATGGCTCAACGAGGCTTCATATAGAATGAATATCTTCCATCTATTTTTCATCTATCTATTGATCGATCTATCTCTTTATCACGTCCTGCTGTATATCTTCTTTTGGTTCCTCTTTGTCGTCTTGTCTTTTCTTGCTTTCTTCTTCTTGATAGCCTCCTACGATAGGAGAAAGTCGGGGCGATGCCTCCACAGCGGCGGATTCTCTATCCCTCCTGTGTGGAGAGAGGGGACTGAATCGCTCCTTCTCGTCCGATCCCTTGTTAACTCAGAATGATGCCTCCTGCTGCCCGAGCCTTACAGGCCCCTTGAATGGACGTTGCTTTACTTCCAAAGGAGAGGTATGTATGCTCGACAACTCGCCCTCAAAGCAAGAACAGAACAAGAAGAAGAAAAAGAAAGAAAGAGAAAAAGAGAAGTCTTCTCTCTCCATTCTGGCAATGGCATCAGTACTCTTCTCTCTCTTTCTCTCTCATTACCTCGTTCATTCGCTCATCTCTCCTTTACCAGTGGGTATCTTGTACATATATATATACATATATATACATATATATGTCTGCAGCCTTTTTTCCCCTCGTTGCGCCGTCCGTGTATACTTCAACAGAGAATGACTCTACTAGGAAGGTGAGCTAGGGGTGAGGTGTCTGAACGTGTTGACTGGACTTACGGCCGTATACGGGAGAGATAGATGAATCATTTTGTGTTCCTCAGGTGGCGATACAAGGAAGAGTGAGAGAAAAGAGATGAGATAAAAAGAAAGGTATAAGAAGTCGTCAGGAACGCGTGCACTTTATCTTTATCATTGACATAGCCATAGCACTCCATAGAGAGAGAGGGATCGATGCAGAAGAGAAAGGGGGCGGGAGTTGTACTATTCTTTTTCTTCTTCTTTTCTCTTCCCCTTCTCATCTTTCTTTCTTTCTTTCTTTCACTCTCCCTTTTGCTTTATCTCTTTCTTTCGTTTTCTTGCTCTTTCTCATTAGGTTCGATGTACCAAAGATCCGTCTATAAGGGTGTCAGATGTGTCGTCAGAAGAATTCTCAACTCCAGGGCAGCGCGCACATCAAGCAGGTCTAAGAAGTTCCTTTACGAACAATCCGATCGCAAGGAGCACGAAGCCCTCCCCTTCTATGGTCTCAGAGACCAATCCTCTTGTTCATGTACATCATCCTTCTGTTGCCTCTCGAGTCGGCATGACGTAAGAAGAAGAAGAAGAAGAAACAAAAGGCAGGATGGGTCTTTCTTCTATCTCCTCTTTATTCTCTTGACGAGAGGTCTAGATCCCCCTTCTTCTTACGGTGATGCTGACGAAAGGGTGAAGGTTTTCTTCTCTCTTCGGTTGCGGTATATGTGGCTTGAATGAGGGGGATAGGCGCATGCAGAAAGATGTATAGATAGATAAGAAGAGAAGAGAGAGAATACCATCTAGGCAAGCCATCGATGTATAGTCTATGCAGCGACACATCATAAGAGTCTTTAGATGACTCTGGAGCAGCCAGCTAACATTGCTTCTCGTTCTTTTCTTCTTCTTCTATTGCCTGCCCCTCAAGTGAAGAGCTGTCTGTTTCTCTTTCTTTCTTTTTTTCTTTCTGTCGCTTTCATTTTCTCTCTTTCTTTCCTTTTGTAACTCCTCCTGTCTTGTCTTTTCTATCTCAAAAAGTAGATCTAGAGGGTAAATGAACGTCTGCGTCACGAGGAGAGAAGGCTCTTTCTATGGGGAGGTCTCATATGTCAAGCAAGCAAGCAAGCAGGGCCTCTGGAAGGCCTGAAGGACACAGTTCCACTCGGGTATCTCAACAGATATGCGCGTGCATTGATACACCTCCATCATAGATAGATAGATAGATCTAAGATAGATGTCTCCATCTATAGTGATCTCGATGGAGCTTACTCAAGCTGTGCACGTAGGTGTCTTTGAAGTTTACCTTTGTACAGGAGTCTCAAAAGACTTACGTATGTGTCGCAGAAAGACATGGGCGATGAGAGAGATCTGTGTATACATACGTATGTGGGATCGTGCGTTTGCTTTCCTATCCTGCTCTAGCGAGACAGCTTCTGTCTATCCATCTTGTGCTGCTCCTGTCACTTCCTCATTCTCTTCTTGATATATCTGTTAATCATCTGGCTTGTATCTTCTCTTTCTCGTTTTCTTGCGTTCTGTGAGTCTTGCCAAAACTTCACTCCTTTCTTTCCTTTTTCTCGTATCTTTCCTATATAGGGGGGATCTCCCTTCGGTAAGGTATGATGGGTACCAAGGGGCGGCTCGTACAGCGGCGGCTATAGGAGCTTTAACAGATTCACGAGGAGGAGGCGCAAGATTGGCAAGTGTAGGAGAGACTATTCTCAATCCTCGATCTCCAGAAACACCCGAGCAAATTGCTTCGCTTGAAAAGCAGCTCATGGTCAGTCTATAGCTGCATACTATGATAGCGTCTATCGATTCTCACCTTCTTTCTCTCTCAGGCGGAGGCAACAGATCTATCTGTCTTGAGTCTATCTACCGCTAATCTACCTCTCTCCAATCTATCCAACTCTCTCTCTCTCTCTCGGGGTCTCTACATCTCCTCACATATATATATATATATGTGCATATGTCCTTGGTAGCAATAGATTCGGAGAGATATGGCGTGGTATGTGCTGTAGTGCGTGTTAAGGAGAGCCGTTCGCTTTCTCTCCGTCTCAGTTGGGGGCTAGGAGGACAAGTACTGTTGAATGGACGTTGTATCCGGCAAGTGCTGTTGAGGGGAGTGTGAGGGAAGAACAGGAAGAAGGCAGAAGATCGCCTAGAGGTGAAAGGAATGAAGAAGAACTGCAAGAAGACAAACAAATAGGGCTGATGGTGTAGGGGTATCACGTTCGCTTTGCATGCGAAAGGTCTCGGGTTCAATTCCCGGTCAGTCCATTTACAACATCCACGTCTGTATAGGAGCACATTCATACACATGGCTGTCTGTTCCCCAGATATCTACTACCCCCTTCTCATATGCCCATCGTCATATTTCCTATACACATTTATACACATACATCACTATCACTAAATGTATATGTATATACACTGTGGCATCTCTCTTGTATCTAATGTCCTATACTGTAGTGGTAGTGAAGGGAAGAGTTTGAGCTATCTATCCAGACATGTCTATGTGGATGTATGTCTGCGGGTCTGGTATACCCTTGCTTTTTGAAGTGTGCTTGTAGATGACTAATAGAGGACTCATTGATGCACCTTCAATAATACCTCGCATGCATGCATCTGTATAGTGATCTATCCTTTTCTCATTGCACTTCTCCGCAGCTTTTAACAACGGAGAGAAAACGGTTGGAGAGTGAACTCAGTAGAGTCCCCGCTGCACGTGGTAAGTCTTTCTATCAGTTTGCAACTTGAATCGATTCATGTGCATGCGTCGATTGTACGTAAACATCATAGGCCGAATGAAGGGTAGCTTTTCAAAGATCGACGAGAAGACCATTATTTGCTTACTTCTGTCTCTCTACCTTCTCTAGTGTTTCTTGAACCGCCCTTGTATTTCTTACGTACACACACACTCGGTGTCAGCTGCCTCTTTCTCTGTCTCCCTATCCTGTTGCCACCTCATGTCGCACATCGCTATCTTCCGCTCTCTCTCTCTCTGTCCCTCTCTTTCTATATATGAATATATATAGGTACCGGTGTGTGTATGTGAGGCAGGTTTCTGTCCATACATCTCTCTGTCTCTAAAACGGGTGTGTATATTAGAGAGAGAACCTCCCCATCTATACCTCTTTACGTAGCTTGCAGGGTAAATAGATAGATCGATCGATCTCTCTCTTTCTTTCTCATCATCTGTTAACTGTATGAAGAAGAGCTTGTGACTTTTCATGCTGTCTCTTTTCTTTCTTGTGACAGGGCGAACTGTTTCAGAGAGACAGCAGGCTCAGAAATTGGAACTCCGCCTTACAGAAGTGGACGGGACTATACACCGAATGAAGCAAACTCTTCTACAAGCACAGAAAGGTCGCAAGAAATACTAAAAGACACAAGAACCTTATTACGAAGATCAATGCATAGACATTCACACACATATATCAGTGTATGATGGTAGTAATGATGGGTTTCTTTCGAAAGGAAAGAAGAATCTGAGAAAGAAAGAGAAAAAGGAGAAAAGAAAGAAAGAAAAGAGAATGCGAGGGGACCCGTGACGAGAGAGATTTACCAGACAATCTGCTGAAGAGAGAGAAAGGAGTTTTTGGAGTGTACTGAGATGTTTCAAAAGAACGACGTGAAGGAAAAATGTGTAAGAAGAAGTAGGATAAGATAAGAAACACTCCTCATTGAGAACCCCTCCTGGGGTACTTCTGCGATCTAATAAGATGCATGCAACCGAAAGACTGCAGCAGACTTTGTATTAAGGAGAAGTACCTATACCTCCTAAAACGTATGTATATGTATGTATACGTTGATCTGTCTCTTCACATATGTATGTTGATGTATCTGTCTCTCTCTCTCTCTCTCTCTCTATATATATATATATATATGTGGGCCCAGATAGCCGAGCGAGAGAAGAGTGTAGATACATCAATGTGTGTTCTTTTCTTCGAGTAGAAACAAGATGAGAAAGAAAGATGAATAGAGGTGTCTAGTGAACTCACGGGGAGAAAGGAGTGAGAAGAAAGAAAGAGAGAAGCAGCGACAACATACAGAAGATAAAGACAAGGTGACGGAGAGCGTATCCTTGAGAAAGGGTTTATATGCATATGTGTAAAGCTTAGGACTGAAGAGAACCCTTCTCTAATACTTGCATGTTCTAACTTGCTTCTTCACGATGATGCTTTGCTTTCTTTCTCTTCCTTCTTTTCTCTGAGAGAAACATCTCATTAAGAGAAAGTTTGGCCACGAGGCACTGCCTCTTGCATGCATGCACATCGATGCGATAGAGACGTTGAGACTCTTATTGGATACCTCTAGGCATCCACTTTACAAGCGTCAGCTGGTGAGATTCTCCTCTTCTCAAGGAGACTTCTGTTCATCTACCTGTTGATGTACATACACACACGTATCTATGTATAGTAATCATATCAAGGGATGCATACATATATACATATATATATATATATATATGTATATATGTATATTCATTCCTTCATGGTGGTTGTGATCTTTCTCTCTCTCGCCGTTGATGAGAATAGAAGAGAGAGAAGATGAGAATTTAAATGAAAAGCTAAATGTCTTTTGTAATGAGCTGGATGGATAAAAAACATGGAGAAGCTATAAGAGAGCTCCAATACAGGACAGAGTCGGGGTGTCTGTACATACACCTTCAAAGCAGGGGTCGTCCGTTGGCCTTATCGCTATCGAGTAGAGATGTTTTCCTCTCTTCTCTTCAGCCTTTCTTACGTTATCTAAGAGTAACGATGACGGTGGTCTATAAAAAGGAGTGCAAGGCGGAAAGGAAGAAGAGAGAGTGGAGTGAGAAAATTTCTCTTCTTCATCGCTTTCCTGCGCGCATGCATAGATGGGTAGCTAACTGACTGAAGTATTTGACTGAGCACTAGTAAACTCTGTCTACGACGACTTCAGAGTGACAAAGAGAAAAGGGAAGCCCGGAAAATTTCCTCTTAAGGCTCTGCGCAAGTACATAATCTTCTTATGCACCCTAAACAGAACAGACGACACCTCAAACCGAAAGAGGAAAGTCTCGCGTTTGACGTGTGGTCTCGTGTCCTGTCTTTGTGGACCAGCTGAGGAGTTGAGGTGTACATACACTACGGGAATAATAGCTTAACAAGATGGCTGTACACTTCAGTGTATGTGAGAGACGAAAAACCTAAGGGGTTCTTGACGAATTCCCTTGAATGAGGGGAGATTACCGCAGTATGAATGTGGAGGAGATTCATCCAAACATACGGGAGTGAAGGACTTTCTTTTACGCAACATCTACGAGCATGCGAATCTCTATTGACACTGAAGAGTGTGTGACTGCGAGAGAACGTAGCTAGTTTAATCATGAACTGAGCTCGGCAACAGACAGCGAGGAATTAGAAAGGTCGAGAGAAAAATGTCGGAGCTAGTACAGGGGCATGTTAAGAGATCTGCCCATAGATAAGATAAGAAGGATGACCTTTCAGAGGGAAAAGAAGGCATTTGAAGAAACCGAGTTTTACTTCTCCTCCAATATGCTTCTTGTCGGGAACATACACTACTTCCTTATTCCTCGTCTTTACTTTGCTTTTTTCTAAGGTTCAGGTGCGTGCATGCATCCTAGCTCATAATTCCATTGCATGCATGCGCGCGCGTGGAGAACGAGAGAGAGTAAGTTTGGCCATCCAACAATCTTCGAGCTTCCTTCTCTTCTCTTCGTTCTCTAAGAAAAGGTCTCTCTATCCCCCTACAAGAAAGAAGTTTTTTCTTCGCTTTTCTCGCACTGTCTCTGCATGTCTCCTTCCTCTTCTGTTCTGTCACTTCGATGCTTCGATTGTTTGGCTCCTTTCGAACGTTAGTCTGAAGGGAGAAAAGGACATGATGGATTTGTGTCTTCTTTCTACTCGTTTTTCTTCTCTCTTTTCACCCCCTATCAGAAAGATACCTCACTTTACAAGCACAGCGCTGAGAATTCACAGAGGACGATCTTCCTCTTCCTTCTCTCCAGATACCCCTTCCAAGCCTTCTCCTTTCTCTCCCTCTCTCCCGCCCTGTCGCTGCTTCCCTTCATCGTCTTGTAGAGCACCCCTCACCCCATCCGTATCGACAACTCGCCGCTGCAGATTTCTCTCTCTCTCTTCTCTCTATGAAGAAGATGACGCGAGGAGACACACGAACCCTTCTCAAGCTGCTGAGATAAATCTCTCTTCACATCTAAACAGAAAGGACTATAGAATCTTCCTCTCTAGCCCATCTCCTACCTCTTCTACATTATCTCCATCTTCTTTGTCTGTAGTCTGTAAGAAAGAAGAAGGACTGGCATCTCAGCAGATGAAGAAGAAGAGAAGCGAGATCTATATCTCCTCCACACCGACTTCAACCCCTCTGTATTGTAGACGTTTTTCTTCCGTAAGTGACCCACGACAGATCACCCATCCAGCTGATAGGGATGCTTCTCAACAAGGAAGATGTGAGGAAGGAGAAGGCGGGAGAGAGGAAGATATCGAGAGATCTACGAGACTTAAGCGTCTTATGTATAGAGCTAAACAGGTGAGGAAGTGTTGTAAACGGTAGAAGGAGAGAAAGCAGGGAAGTCTAGGGCTTTGGTCTCTCTTTCAAGACATAGTTAAGAAAGCTAGGTGACAAATACACAGGAGGAAGGCCTCTTGGATTGTCTATGCTTTGTATATGTGTATATGTGTGGAGGTCGTGGATAGACATGTTGGGTCGTGTGTGAAGATGAACAAGAAGAAGATGCATGCGTAGATCTCACACCCCAGATATGTATCCCTAATGACTGTAAAGATATATATGTAGTTATGTACTTATAGATAGATAGATACACATGTGTATAGATGTAGAGAGAGATTTCCTGCTCGTAGGGTGCATTTACAGCCATCGTTATAGATATATAGAGAATGCGCTTGGAGAGGAAGATGGGTATGTCTGAAGTAGATAAAGCAAGGAGAACTTGAAATAAATATGGACAGATAGAAATACACGTAGACTTACATAGAGAGATCAGATACACATGCTT
>NW_027154085.1:27538-27733 GCF_002600585.1 Cystoisospora suis
TCTAATAGATAGAGACATAGAGACAGTTCCGACTGAGAGAGAGATTTCACTCTCTTTGCATTGCGTGTGATCTATTTGCTTCTGTTGTGTGGATGAGGGTGATGTGCATGTAAATGTCTTTCGACTTTTCTTCCTTTTAGAGAGGGTGGGTCGAGCTTGATCTACTTCTAGGAGGTTATGCTGAAAAGTTTCTTC
>NW_027154085.1:28104-28305 GCF_002600585.1 Cystoisospora suis
ATATATATATATATATATACTTTCCCTCTTAGCAGCCGGCAAATATACGCTAAGCATGGAGATTTATGTCTTTGTGGGGACGTGGGATTGGTGTATGTATACACGTGAAGAGTATAGGCCTTGTAGTTCAACTCCAAAGCGTAGGCATCGACCGCACACTTTTAAACGCGAACTCCTATATCCATCTCTCTCTCTATATAT
>NW_027154086.1:0-303 GCF_002600585.1 Cystoisospora suis
GAAGCCTTAATCGTGGAAAGGTGCTGCTTCTAAACGCTTTCCGGCCCTTGGCATCTCAAGCTGGGGGCGCGGGTTGCGCGGCCGGCTCGTTCGCCGATCCTCTTGGTTTTAGCGGATCGTGGAACTTAGTGCTACCCTTTAATTTTCGCGCCTAGCGTGCTTAAAAGGTCTTTCCCTTTCTATTTGCTTTTATTAGGCTCCTCTAGGAGCCGTTTTACCTAACTTCCGGCCTTCCTGGGCCATGGTGTTAGCGTGGGCCAGCGCGCTAGTCGTGCAACGTGCTGGGGGGTCCAGGCTGGTTTT
>NW_027154087.1:0-205 GCF_002600585.1 Cystoisospora suis
AAAATTACACTAAAGTTCGCGACCTAGCTAAGCCAAGCGCAGCAGCGAACGAGCCGGCCGCGCAACCCGCGCCCCAGCTGGAGAGATCAGAGACCGGAAAATGTTTAAAGGCAGCACCTTTCCAGGATTAAGGCTTCTAGGGAAGCCTAACTTGTATAATCGAAGTCGTAGACCTCGTTAAAAGAGGGAAAGATACCCAGATTTA
>NW_027154088.1:0-156 GCF_002600585.1 Cystoisospora suis
ATGTATATATATATATATATTAGGTATATGGGTGTATGTATAAACGTCTATGTAGGTTGTACGTAACAAGGGCTGTCACATCTACACTAGTTAGTCAATCCGTATAATACGATCTTCATACATACACATATAGGTGTATACATACATCTATATATA
>NW_027154088.1:488-1073 GCF_002600585.1 Cystoisospora suis
ATATATACATATATAGATAGATACATACACTGGAGATATAGATACATATATATACATATATAGATACATACATACACTATAGATATAGATACATATCTATACATATATAGATAGATAGATACACATGCCTGTGTCTATGTGATGTATGTATGAGTATTGACGTGTGTGTGGGTCTTCGCGTTGTATTGGTATAGCTCGCTACTATGGTAGATCTCAGAACGTCTATATGCATACATATACTATATATAGAGAGAGAGTGAGAGAGAGACAGAGAGAGCTGCCAGTGGAGCTACTACATATGTTATGTATAGATTGATATGCAGTCCTTCCTATTCTACTCATCGTCTTTCATAGACATGTCAGCATGTAATGGACAATGCAAAATACGTCACGCGCTTCCTTCTTTTCTTTCTTCTTTTTTCCTTTTCTTTTCTCTCTCTTACTTTCTCACTTCACTTCAGGACCCTCACAGCACTTCCAGGTAACCTCTCTTCCCGTCAGCCCTTGTCCTCCCCTCCCCTTCTTCCGCCTGAGCCAAGCCAGTAGATCCCTGTGTCTCTATCTCTCTTGTCCGTAGAGCTAGCT
>NW_027154088.1:1111-2329 GCF_002600585.1 Cystoisospora suis
TCTTTAATCTATCTATCTTTAATCTATCTATCTATCTATCTATCTTTAATCTATCTATCTATCTATCTTTAATCTATCTATCTATCTATCTATCTATCTATTTATATGTATACTCTCTGCATGTACACGTATGTATGTGTATGTATGTATCTATGTGCCTCTCTGGCTGGATGTCTCCATGTGATTGAATAACCTCACCCGTCTCCCGCACCTTCTTTTCTTCCTGTCTCTGCTTTTTCAAATTAACATCTCTTTCTTCCTTCTCTTCACTCTCCCTACACTTTTCTTCTTTTCTCTTTTCATTACGCTAACTTTTTCTTTTCATACATATATATATATACATCAAGACATGCATGCACAGGCAGATAGACAACGGCACGGGGGAGTATCGATCCTTTGCATCGCCACGCACAGCATTTCTGCCTCCATGCATCTCCCTGCATCTCCCGACAGACATCCAGACATGCGACCGCGTATGATATACACATCCAAATACAGCTGGAAATAGTAGATCTCTTTCTCTGTGGATCTATCTATATATATATGTACGTGTCTGATAGAAGAGGATCAGAGAGATAGAGAGAAAGATAGAGAGAGAAAGTATCTATGAGTAGGGATGGGATCGTGTGTGTGTGTTGTATAGCGAATTTTGACAACCCTTTCCCTGAAGACGCAGATGACGTCGATGCCCCAGCCTTACCTGCTGTCTCTTCTTCTGACGATGAAGACGATAGCGACGCTGAAGAGGAAGAAGCCCTTCTTAGAGAATTAAACAGAATCAAAAAAGAACGCATGGAAGAAGAAAAAGCCAAAGTCCGTCAAACCTCCCCTCCTCTCTAGATCTCTCTCTCTATATATATATATATATAGACATATCCATAGGCATACATCGAGCTCTTCCCCAAGAGGCATCTGCATGTGAATAGAGATCCATCTATCTATGTATCTATTGTCAATCTATCTGTCTATCTCTGATCTATCTATCTATCTCTCCTTTTCTGTAGCTGAAGTGCATATACATGCAGATACAAGTATAGATGCATGTACATATGTATTTATAGGTGACGACTGGATCGGCGGAGGGTAAAGAGAGGTTGATGTGTTTTGTACTTGCAAAGGACCGAAATCTCCTCTGCAGCTCTCCAGCCAACACCGAGAGACTTTCTCTCTTTCGCCTGTAGGAATCTGTCACGTCTAGCAGTATATATGTATAGATGT
>NW_027154088.1:2424-17462 GCF_002600585.1 Cystoisospora suis
TATGTATAGATGTATAGCAGTATGTATGTATATACATGTGAGTAGGTCTATATAGATGGGCATGCCTATCCATGTATGTGCATCTATAGAGAGAGATAGAGATGTTTTCTGTATGTACGAATAGCATTGGCGGTTTGACTGTCCCTGATAGACGTAATCTGCAGTCTTTACAATAGAACAAGCAAGCGCTTGCCTTTCTTTCTTACAACATTCACATGAGGAAGAGGTGTATGTACACCTACCTATCTGCCATCTATACACACATGCATCTACATATGCATACACCTTCCACGGAATTCTATTCATAAATCATAACCCGCAGATGTGTGTATACGCATGCTTCCTTTCTCTTTCTCTCTGTCTCTTTATACATATGAATATGCAATCGATCTGTTCATATCGTCTATGCTGTATGTATCCCTACATCCCATCTACACTCAGGGCGTCGGTGCATGTGTCTATACACCTAGTCTCGATGCAAGCCTGTTCTTCTTCTTTTTTTCTTTCCTTTCTGAATCGTATGGCTATTTGTGGGGCTTCTCTTCCTTTTCTTTGTATCTACTGGAGATGTCTGTCTTTCTTCTCCATGCGTCTTCTGTAGCAAGCGATCGAAGAGAAGAAGAGACAGGCAGAACAAGAAGAGAAAATGCTACGCGCAAATCCTCTTCTTATGCAAGAAGGCGAAGGAGGTGGAGAAGGAGGGTTCAAGACAGGAGGAGTTAAGAGGAGATGGGATGACGAGGTCGTCTTCAGAAATCAAGCGAAAAATCCACCAAAACACACAAAACAGTCCGTCAAAATAACCACACATACACCTCATACATACACGTATATATATATATATATATGTATATATATATATATACATAGTTATACATGTACATACATACAGATACATATGCATGCATGCACTTGAGAGATTAGCTCGTGTAATCGGATAGATAGGTAGGTGTGGACGTGTCTGCATAGGTAGGTTGATAGACAGACAAGTAGGCGCACTCTATCTATCTATCTAGCTTTAATCTTTCTATATATCTCTAATAGATCTATCTATCTTTACTCTTTCTATCTATCCATCTTCAGTCAGTCTATCTATCTATATGTAAAAGTATGTACGCATGTTTATATGTTTATATGATCTATATGCGCATGCATATATATATATATATGTATGAGTTTGTGTGCTTTTATATTTAGTTGTAGAGGAGTGAGGAGGTAGTGTGTGTGATGGAAAATTGTGCTGTTTCTTTTTCTTTCTAGCTAAGGCATTCATGCCTTTCTTTCTCTTCTTTTCATGCAGTGGCTGATAGGATGAAGAAGAGAGAAGAAGGAAAAGAAGAGAAAGAAGAAGAGGATGACCTAGTTCACCTACTACCTCCCTGTGAAGACTAGGCGATAGGTAGAGATAGAGGAGATACGTAGAGGTGTGTCTAGATATACGTAGAGATAAATATACATGAAGATATATTCACATAGAAAAGGACCTATTGTCTTCCTGTATGATATGAAGCTAGATATTCTACACTTCATTCATCTTTCTTTCTTTCTTCTTATTTTTACACCTTGATCGATTTAATCCACTCGCACTTTCTTCTTCATCTTTTTCAACTGCTTTTGTCTTCATGGTACCTCTCTCTTTCTCCTTTCTCATCTCTTTCTTTCTCTCTTTCTGTGTTGGTTTATTTCTCTTCTTTCTTTCTTTTTTCTTTCTTTCTTGCTTGCTTGATTCCTTTCTCTTTCTTTTTCTTTCTTTTTGTTTATGTGTGCATTTTAGGTTTATAAATGATCCTGTCCGTAGTGAATTTCATAAGAAGTTCTTAAGTAAATATATCTGGTAGAAAAGAGAGAGACAAAGAAGAAGAAGAGCAACTATTTATTCTCTTCACAGTCTCGCCGTGTTGCCTTTCTATCTCTATCTCTCTTTTCCTCTCTTTTTTCTCCTTCTCGCCTTTTCTTCATTCTTTTCTTCTTGTTTCTCTTCTTGACTTTTCCTTTTCATGCATGCACTTGAACAACGCAGAAGTTTCAAGCGAATGCTTTCTTTCCTTTTTTTCTTAACTCCCCCAGATCTCTCTGCTTTCTTTTCTTGCGCTTTCTGAAGAATGAGATGAGAGAGACGCGGAAAGAAGGAAGAAAGACGGGTGGAACAAGAATAGCTTTTCTGCCAAAGAAAGAGAGAGAGAAGAGGAAGAAAAGAATAGGTGGTTAGATACCTAAGATAGGAAGATCATGAGGTAATTGATTTTTCTATAGAGAGTTTCTTCTCCTTCTTCGAGGAATCTATCGAAGTTATCCTCTTTCCCTTCTCTTTCTTCTTCTCTTTTATGCGGATTGAAGATCTGATTCAACCTTGAATTTTATCTTCTTTTTTTCTTTCTTTCTCTCTCTCTCTCTCTCGTTCACATAGTTATCTGAACCATAGTTATGTAAGGTTTGTAGCCATACCTGCGATAGACAGGTTGAAGAAGATGTCTAGAAAGTGTAAAGGAGAGGTGTAGAGATGGAGAGAAGCGAAGAGAAAGAACAAATAAAGATAGAGATGATTTGGGGTGTCTGTACACGAGGAACCATTTGAAGATCTCAGCATGAGATGAGCGGAAAGATTCGAGACGGAGAAGATGAATGGGGTGAAGACGGTGCGTCCCTTAGTCGTAGTAGGCTGTTCACGATCGAGAAGAGGAAGCAAAAGATTTCTTTTCAGTTCTGAGAGCTCATTGCACCAACATAGATGCTGAAGAAGCGATGTGAAAGAAAGAGAAAGAAAAGAAAGAAGTTCTATTCGTGGTACGGGTATCACGAAAGAATAGCGGTGTTTCTCTCGAGAGAAAGCTTGTTTCGAATCCCAGGAAGAGGAGACGGTCGAAGGAGAATGAAGATGACATTCTCCACAAGTAGAAAAAAGAAAACCTCTTTCTTCTCATTGGTTTTCTTTAGTTGGACTGTTAATGAAAAGAAAGGAAGGATCGAGGAAAACAAGAAAGAGAGAAAGAATGAAAGAAAGAGAGGATGAATTCACATGTATGAGTGTATATATATATATACATATCTAGGGAAGTGAAAGAATGAAAGAAAGAGAGGATGAATTCTCATGTATATATATATATATTTACAGGTGCTTCGATGTATTGAACAAGGTGTGGGTATCACCTGTCTAATCTTAGGTGTTGTGGGTTCGATGATAGCTAGGTCTTAGGCTACAGAGAGACGAAGATATTGGCGACAGGGAATTGCATGCAATTTCTTTCTTCAAAGATGCCAAATGGTTCTTGAAGCTTCATAATTTCCTGGGGAGATTCTGTTCTCTTACAAAGAAGATCAGACGACAGGGGGTGCTTCTCCCCTTCTGGGTGCCTAGTCTCGCGATAGTCTTCAAGCAACTAAGACTCAAATGCTTCCTGTCTACATCACCTATGCACCATCCTCATCATAACAGCAGCAGGAGCTAGAGGAGGTTTTTCCTGCATAAGGAAAGGTCACGACTGCAGTCGTTTCGCAAACGTGGAGGCCGAGAAACCTACCGAGGGCTGTTAGAAACGACAATAGCAGATGACATCTCAGAAGAAGGCTTGACAGAACTCTAGATGTATGCGCCATACAGTGAAGTGAGTGTGCCTGACATCTCGGAAGGTACCTCCTAGATAAAGTCTCACGTCCGTCAATTGTTTCGTTAAGGAGAGACAGTTAAGAGAAGTCTTCAGAAACAATGAAGACTGAAGAGCACCCGTTGTGGTTGTCGGTGGATCTAGGTTAGGTAGTTCGGTGGGTGCTGGGCATTATGAAGACTTGACAAAGATACACCAGAGAGGAATCTTGATGTAAGAGGGGAAGACCAGGAAGGTAGAAAAGAGTGTGGATCTATCTCATCGGGTTCCTCGTCATGCTATAGAAGCGATCTATCGACACTGTACGTCACACCGGGGTGAGCGGGCGGGGGACGGAGCGTGCCAGCAGGTGCACGAAGGCTTTTGTGTACGTGTCAGTGCAGTAGTTTGGCTCCTGGTAGCACGGCAAGTACATCAGGGACAGACGTGCATTTCAGAAGTGCTTAATTCTTTCCGAGTCACGGTAGAAAAGAACAGGTTCTCGGAAAGGTTCTAGTTGTGGCACAGCTGCGGTGAACAGTGGAGTGGCTGCCTGCGCTGTAAGAGATGTTTTAGTTTACTACCGTCTTCACACACAACAATACGGTCGTGACTTTCAAAGAAAGACAAGGTTTGGTTGAGGACCCCTGTCCAAGATGTTCTCCCCCAAGATCCTACCCATGTAGGAGGCTTGGGGATTACCTGAGCCGGTAAAGAAGGCGTTAAGGTTATTCTTTCGTTGTCGTGTAAGAGAGTATAGTTGTGTGCAAGACGCGTGTCCTAAACGGTGCACTTGGCCGCAGTGCGTAACGCGTTTGTACCTTCCCGCTCCGTTTGCTTGAGTAGAAGGTGGGAGAAAACAGCGTGACACCTATTTCGTTTTCCATACAATATCGAGTGAGGAAGCCACGGTAACTGCGACACGGTGGTCTCTTCGAACCGGGAGGAAGACTACTTTCACGCACCTGCTCGAATTGTTTTCCGAGTTGAAACCTATCGTACGATTCAGTTCAACTGGAGAAATTTGCAGGTCAGAGTGACGAAACCGACTGGATGACACTCAAGGAGGGTCATTCGGTCGACCCTACATGTGAGTAGCTCCGATCTTATCTCTCAGAGTTTGCTGTTTTGATGCCGGCGCTGGCCGTGTTGAAGCCTCCTGCGGGCGAGACTTCATGTAGTGTACAATAAATTTCTTCAATTGGAGGACCCTGTCTCACGGTCGTTGCGCTACAGAGCGACAGTTTGTGTGTGCCTCGGAAACCGGACGCCCTGAGCAGCCGGCCGGCATTCGTTCCCCGGCCACTGGCCCGTTGTTTGACGTGTGCGACTGAAAGTGTCGCAAGAATCCTTCAGACCAAATGCAGAAGCAAACAATTCTCATTTGGACCCTCATTGTAAGGTCCAGAAGGGTGCCTGCAGTACCAGCCACGGGTTGCTGAAGGATAACGAAGCTTTCTGCCTTCCGAGAACAGTGGTTTTTTTTTTCCCTTCTTTAGAACCTCTCAACCTAGTTTGTCTCGATAATATCAGGCATGAATCCAGCAGAAAAGTGCAAGCAGAGTCTGCTTTTTACTTCCGGAGCTCCCCTGTTCTAGCTTGGCTGGGCGGGTTAGTCGTGTGGGAGGGACCCCGAGGCGGCAGCCAGGAGATGTCTGTCCCCGGGCGTGCGCTTAGCAGCTCAGAACACTTCAGCGTTTCTCTGCAAACGGGCATTTAGAAATCTCGGGATAGTTTCCGCAAAACGAGCAGCGAGCTATCCTTTCTTCAACCGATATGAGCGGTGGGTGATGTGTCGCGTGGCTCCCGATGGGGCTATACATTATTTAGCTTAAGCGTCGTGAGATCGCAAACAAGGGGGCGGCCCTCTGCCCATAGTGGGCGAAAGAGATCAGATTTTCTACGTTTCGCTACGCCACAAGGGACGTAAGTCGAGTCAGCCGAGTGGCGAATGAAACGGAGCTTCCGACTTCCGTGTTCTGTCTCGTACGGCTCCGACCGCCTGCGGTTCAGCATCAGTTGGGTGCCCACACATCTATCCAGGGCTTGCGTTATGGGGCTGGCCTGACCTGTGTCTCCTTCGACCCGACTTACCGCCTCGAAGACTACACGAGCCCAGCTGACTTGTTGCTCTTTTCCTGATCGCACCGCCTTCTCTTTTCCGACGTGGTTGAGCCGAGGCCCAGTGGACTTCCTTGTGGCACGGGCAGCACCGATGGCTGTTCCTTTTCCCTTGTATGCGGGTATGGAGGCGATACCCCGACGCCTGGGTTCTCCGATCCAATGACAATGGTGAACTGATGTCTCCCTACACCTGTGGCGTCCCCTGTACGTGCGAAACGCTGCCAGCGGAGCACTGGGTATGACGGGGACCGCCAATCAGGAAGGCTGGCGGGAAGTGGAATCTCAGGCTTTCAGGAAACTGTCACACGGCCCTAACCGGAGCATGCGGTCGTTGGCACGCCGGAGGCGGTCGTAGTCGAGTGTGCTGTTGACAAAAAACAGGAGTTTCCGTAAACTGAACTGTCCAGCTTTCCTTGTATCGCATGGCTTCAGTCATCAGAAAGCACGTGCTGCGCCAGTAGGGCTTTTGTGTCATTCCTCAAATCAACAACACCGTCGACGCTTCATCGGTACTTCGCATATAGTCACTTGCATCAGATCACCAAGCAAGGCAACAAACTCCACCTTGATCTGTCATGCTGCGCCCCTTCGCCCCTTTCAAGGGAGCCTGGTGTACCCTGTGTGTGTCTAGATGCTTGAGGACCATCTGAACATCGCACACTCCGCTCGCGGGGTTCCCCTGGCCCCTTTTTACTTTCCAACCTGTACTGGTCATGCCGCTCGCCTATTTGATGGATGCATTCTCTGGGCTGCACGAAGACCATGCGGTGGCATAGCCGCACTCTCAATCGTCAGTGCCTAAGGCTACGAACTGCCAGTGCCCCACTCACAAGCTCGCAAAAACGAGTAGCTTCACTACAAAAAGATTAGCACGCCCTCAGAACCAGCTTCATCCTGTGGGCTCTGCGAAGAGGACAGATGTGAAAAACAACAACGTCCCCTTTTATGTCGTCAATCTCGAGGCTCGATGGCGGCTGACGGTAATCACGCCTCGGCGGCGCTCGACCAGTCTCCCTTGCCTACAAGCGGACCCACAAGCAGTCGTTCTGGGTTCTACACCCCGGAGTCATCCACGGCAATGCTTGGAGTAGATGAATTTGACAGTGCGACTGCATCTGCTCATATTATTCCTCATCCGGTAGCTTTCCCTCACTCCCAGTATATGCTGAGCGCTCGAAATTTGACGGGAAACAGCTCCTCAAAAAGCACCGTCTCCTGTAAGACCCAAAGCAGTTTGCCACAGCCGCAAAGAAGCGATTCCTCGACACAAGCAAAAGTCACTGCTCACAGTTCTGTTTCCACTCGTTCATGCACCAGTCAAATTCCGCGTGCATGTCTACTATCTTCCGGGGAAGGGCGTCGGCGAAACCCCCGAGCCGAGTTTTCTCAAGCTCACTCTGCCTCCTTCGTCGCAGCAGAATCTCAGAGACTGTTACCAGCCCGGAGCGGGGAGACTAGCCCGCAACAGCATAAAGCTCCGCCTATGCTGGCCGAGTGTTCACCGAGGCTGGGCGTCCAGCCACGGTTTGTTACACGGAAAGTCTGCGAACCAACGGCGCAATCCACGGGCCCGGCAGCATTGGATCAGGTGTCGCGCAAGCCAGGTGCGATAGAGCCAGGGAAATGCAGTGGTCTACATGGCTGCGGATTTGCAAGTAAAGACTCCTGCAAGGAAAAAGCAGAAGGCCAGGGCACCTTAGACGGGACTCAACATCAGGCAATTGCGCCGTCTGGAAATGTAATGAGCGGCGCAGGAGCTGCAGGTCTCGCGGAGGAGGACAATGTCAGCGATCTCACATGTCCGTACATGGGAATACCTGGCTCGCGAGGTAACCAAGCTGGGATCGGTCGGATGCGTCAGCTTCCTCCGGCTGGGGAGACAGCTTACCCGCCGGCAGCACCCCCTGTCCTAGTCAAGTCATTGGGTGCCTTCAGCAGAATACGATTTACAAAGTGCAGCTCGAACGCTTCCACAGCTTGCACCATCACCAGCGATGCCTCATTGCCAAGCCGAAAGAATTCCGAGCAGCCTCAGCTGCCATGCCCTCACCGCACAGGCGGCGGACAAGCTACGACAATCTCTCCCTCTAAACTTCAATGGTCTCCTTCAATGTCAGTCCCGTTTCGTGAAGACGCCCCGCTGTCCATTAGGACTTCCGCAAGAACGTCTTCGGTATCCGGGGGGGCACATGGTATCCATCCCAGCCAGTCCGCTGCCGCACTAGACGGCTCTTCACAACCCTCACTATCACCAGGGAGTCCTCCATACCCGAGCACTGCTTGTCCACCTGAAGCTCACCCACCGAGGCAGCAGAACGCCGGGGCCATGGGACGTTGGCCAAGAAGCGAGACAGAGGGGCACGGGGGCACCGCCGCAGAACAGCAGCCTGGGGGAGACTCTCCGAAATCGATGTCCGTGCAAGAAAAGACGAGGAGATCCAGCCTAGTGTCTCGGCACTCAGGCACTCGCCTTTCTGTCTTGCCGGGTCGCGATCCTGTTCTCAACCCCGCCTTAGGTATCGGGCCGCGCCACTATGACTTCCCTGGAACTGACCAAGAGCCAAAGAAAGGTGCGACTAAGGTTCCAGTTTTCCAATCAGAAAACGGCCGCACCAGTGAAAAAACATCGCTTCGTCATACCGACAAGTACAACACAGCTTTGCCCGCGGCTCCGCGGCAAGCCGGAGGCGGCGCACCAGTTAACGCGGAGGCCCAGCACACTTTCCGTAGTCTGCGTACAGCAAACTTCTGTCCGGAGGGTGACGAGGCAGCTGGGCAGCACATTACGAGGAGCTCCATGTCCGCGCGGCGGAGCAACAGTACAAGGGGATACAGCGTTCAACGGAGAGGCAAGTCTCCTCCACAAGCAAGTAACAGCTGTGACAACAGCTGTGCGCGCGTGGGTACAACGTTTTCTGACAGTGGAAGTCTTCGACACCATAAGAAGCCCTGCAGGGACACTAGCAAACAAACTATATTTTCAGGACCAGAGCAGCAACTGGACGCGGTAGATGATGAGCTAGCAACGAATGCCTCCCCAGGGATAAAGGAGACCATCAAAGCACCGGGCGAGAATACTGTTTTCTGCTCAGTCGAGGCGAGAGGGCCAAAATACCAGGAACTCGAGACAGCGGAAAGAGCCGGTGAACAATCTCCAAGAGGCACCGTAGAAAGAGAAGAGCACTTAGATGTATCGCGTGACACTCCTGACACCGTCCCTGAACCGGAGCAGCTCCCAATGACCGGGGCTGAACTCGTCAGGCGTTTTGGAGATTGTTTGACGAAGTTTGAACAGGAAGAAGCTCTCGGATTTCAGGAAATATGGTACTGGGGTAAAGATCGGGAAAAGCCGGCAGGCGATCCAACGAAAGGGAATGAAGGCATAAATCATGGATTCGATGATTCTAGGGGTGATTACCTTGCCTCACTTCGAGATCACATGCTTTACAGATTCGAGCTGATCTCTCCTCTAGGAAGGGGATCTTTTGGTCAAGTCTTTAAAGCCTTTGACCATAAGACGGGTGAATATGTTGCACTGAAGATTGTGAGGAACAAAAAGCATTTTCACGTACAGGGGTGTGTAGAGGTGCGCACCCTTCAGAAACTTCTTGAGAGCGATGCGGACAACAGAGGGAATGTCATTCACATGAAGGAACATTTTCGTTTCCGGAATCATTTGATGATAACGTTCGAGCTACTTAGCATCAATTTGTATGAGTTTCTGAAACGTAATCGATTCAGAGGCATGTCCTCTCTCGCCGTTCGAAGTATTGGAATCCAGCTCCTTCATGCACTCCGTCTTTTAAGGAAACAGAAAATCGTTCACTGCGACCTCAAGCCAGAAAATATTGCATTGAAAAACCAAGTCAAGTCAAGCATAAAGGTTATCGACTTCGGTTCAAGCTGCCCTGAAGGAGAAATGCCATACAGCTACATCCAGTCGCGGTTCTATCGATCCCCTGAAGTCATGCTAGGACTCGGGTATGGTTGTCCTATAGATATGTGGTCTCTCGGATGCATTCTGGCTGAACTTCACACTGGAAGGCCTCTGTTTGCTGGAGAGGATGAAGCGGATCAGATCAACTGCGTAATGGAAGTCCTTGGCCCGCCACCAGCGTACATGATAGCCAAATCTCCTAGGCGGCGGCTTTACTTCGAGAGTAACGGCGAACCCAAGCCATTCATCAACCCCAACGGCAAAAAGAGAAGAGCATCATCCAAAGATTTCTCCGTTCTGCAAACCGACGACGCGACCTTCATTGATTTTGTTAAGGGTGAGGTCCTACCCATATCAGACCGCGGTGGAAATCACACAAGAGTGCCTAGTTCCTCGGCTTTCTGAAAACTCAGAGTGAAGAGAGCCCACATCTAGTACAAATGTACCTATCGTGTTGCTGAAAAGAAGCAGTCACACTCATTCCAGTTAGTCTTCCCTTCGCCCCCACTATTTCGTGGAGCGCGTGACAAAGACGGACCGCTGACTGCTGTTGGGCTGGGATACCGAACTAGGGCCAACTGACCACCCAGGAGCTCTTTGTCTGGTCTGAAGGTTGCTGTCCGATGTCCGGCCAACGTTTTCTTCACTCCGTTATCTCAACCAGAGAAACTCGCGCGTTTTCAGGGTCGCAAGCCACAGTTAGAGAATCGTCGTCCTCAGCACCTGAGTCATATCTGAAGGTTCATGCTGTATTAGCTGTGAATGTAACACCTATGACTGTTTAGAGTCTGTGTACGACAGCGGTGACACCAGTCCCGCATTAGGGCCCGGGCTTTGCGGTCACGGCTGCAGATCTTTTCAGGGACGCGGTACACAATCGGCTCTTCGTTGAGGGGCATAGGGACAAACGCATTGCACATTGTTTTATCTTGCAATCGCTTCAGCATGTCTCCAGTGGGATCCAGCCCACCGAATGACTCCAGAAGAAGCCCTAGAACACCAGTGGATCAAAGATTTCAAGTTGATGAGGCAGCAAAGACACTGCCTGGCGACTGGGCGCGAGCGCACCAACTGAACTTCCGTTTCGAAGGACATCGGCCGGAGATGGGACATTGGCCATCCTCTTTTTCGCAACACTACAAAAGTTCTAGTCGTAAGACGGTTTGAGGCTAGAGAAGAAAGTAACTACACTCGTGTGCGGGTGGTGGACAGGGAGATACCATATCAGGTCCATGACAGTTCTCTTCCTGAGCTTTGAAGAGAGATGCTTTTATGGGATAGAACAAATCCGTCACAAGAGACTACTGTCGCGTTGCTAGCCAGCTCTCCCCCACGATTTACACTTTCTCGGGGCGGAAACAATCCTCGCAATCCCCGGGAATTCCTTCTAGATCACACCGAGTAGGAGCCGGTTGCTCTTCCCGGACTAACCTGGTAATAGTCGACAACGGCTTCGTTCAGAAGTCTGTCCACCGAAACAGGGCTTCGCTTATTCTTACTTTAGCTCTAGGCATCTACCATTCCTTCAACTACGGGATGAGCTAAAGATGCAAAGATTCATCTGCTCGGCACTCCCACCCCCAGAGAGAAGTCCACGTGTCTCATGCATGCCAGTTCTCTCAAAGTCAGAAGGCTGTGCTCTTGGGCGTAAAGACAGACAGAACAGCGCTGTCTCAGGTTCTGACGCGGGGTGGTAAATAGAACGCCCCAACAGTGTAATACTTGCCGATGCTCCTGAATAAGTAGGCATCGGTCCACAATGCAGGTGTAGCAGAGCCTTGAGGAGAGTGTTCGGCTTCACAGGCGAGTTTGTGCTTTGCTATGTGGCCTTCTCCGTCATCTCTTCTGCTGACGGGCTGGGTCTCTACACAAGAGTCACCAATGCATGATGGTCTTCTGAGATTCGTCGTCGTGCCCGACCCCCCGCCTCCCTTTTCCGGGAGGTCCCTGTATTATTTCATGAGGAGGGCCAGCAGGTTCCAACTGACTTCGCAGTTGCCCTGCGACTAGCTGCTCGATACTGAAAAGCTCCCGCGGCTCTGTGTCTCCTGTGGCCGACCTTTTTTCCTCCTGGGCGCGCCCTGACAATCCCTAATCGGTATTGCAGTGACCGGAGCACTCAGTTTCTGTTATCTTAGAACACTTGGTAGTCTTTCCCAGTATAAAAAACAGTACGGCGCACGGACTATGCATGCTAACTGCGGTAGATACTGG
This sequence comes from Cystoisospora suis, assembly GCF_002600585.1. Classification (NCBI taxonomy): domain Eukaryota; phylum Apicomplexa; class Conoidasida; order Eucoccidiorida; family Sarcocystidae; genus Cystoisospora; species Cystoisospora suis. Next base: position 14,281 of record NW_027154088.1, read on the forward strand.
GTGAGGTCTCAGAAGGCATCAACTCGGCATCACCAGACTCCCAGTGGGATACCTTTCCTCTCTTCTGGAGAAGGAGCTAGACTAGCCCCTGCCACTTTGCGTGACTGGTGCCTCTCCACGCTAAGCCCCCCGGGCAAAGGCTTGCACCAGGAACGGATTCAGTTGTCAGTATGACTGTCTTGAAGTTGCTTGCTGAGCGTAGGTAACAGCTCAAGGAAACACAGGGAAAGTTTTTCTTGAGAGACTGACATCCCAGCTGGGGTATTTGAACGGAGAAAAAAGACTCCAGCGCACTTTAAGTGGAGAACGCATACCGGCAAGATTGCTGCGCGTCACACGTTCGATTCCTTCCTCTCGTTCAAAACGGATCTCTTGCTCGACACTGCAGTAGTAGTGAAGAAGACGGATTCCTCACACGGAAGGTTGCTTGTCGATATTGTTGCTTTTTGAAGATGGCACAAAGGCAGACATATGACATGCTTCTTCTGCGACAGGTACATTAAAGAGAGATAGGTAGGTAGATAGACAGAATAGATACATAGATAGACAGAGTGAAGGTAGAGAACCAGATCATCACGATGTGTGCCTCTCATTTGGGTTTCGCCGGGGTGATGACTACGTTATCGAGAACTGTCGTTGCTCGATAGGTTGCGCGCACCTGTGGCCTTTCTACTGTCGCCATCCATCACAAGCACACAGATAACGGAGAAGGGAAAGGCCTAAGCAACGGGGTGGAAGGTGGAGTGCGTATGTATGGGTCTATTACGCTATCGATTGCACTTGGAGTATAGAGAGAGCTACCCGTGCGATCCATCGGTTCCTATGCTATCACGTAGAGAATCTCTCGTGCCAAGACCGAAAGAAGACCGGACGTCGAACGACATCAGTCAACACGACTTCGGTGCAGCTATTCTCGGTAACAGACTCATCACATAACACCAAGTGTCTAGGCGGACGCTTTGTCTACCGTCGCAAGAAGCGCGGTCGTAGTCAGGATAGCATGCCTAGCCGAAAAAGCTCATCAGAAACCTTCGGTAGACACTCGATCAGGCAGGTAAGCGCCTGTCTAGTACTTGAGAGGCCTAGTCTCTTGCTCGACGTGTTTCAGACATGGGAAATAACAGTCTGGAACTTTCTCTTACGACAAAAAGACGTCTTTCCTGTGGAGTTGTTACGTGCTTCAGCTTGCCTCTTCCCCGCTGATCAATCAACGCCACAGTTCCCCAGTTGGGTAAAGAACCTCCCGCTCTAGCGAGAAAAAGAAAATGGCTTCTTATGGTGTTTGATGGTTGTCTTCGTGACTTTCTGTACATGCGCGAGACTTCGCTTTTTGAAGATTCCATTCTTTCGGTTTTTCCTACTCGTGTTACTTTCGTCATACGGTGGCGCGTGGCCCTCTTTTCTTGACACACCAGTCTTGGCACGAAAGCACTCCGCAGTTTCTTCACTTACTTTCCTTAGCAAAGTTGGTTTGCAACGCTCTGTCTCTAATTCTCTCTTTCTTTACCGTGTTCTCATGAAATCTAGTCTCTTTCTCACTCCTGTTGTCAAGCTCTCACTTTCTTTTCTTACTCACCTCGCACAGACATGATGGTAACGGGCGGAATGCTCCAGCCTCAATCTTTGGTATCGTCAAAGAACTTTCGCATGTACGACTGAGCTACGTCGCTACCCAGCAGACTGGTTCGGGTGTACATACAGCAGCTTGTGACACGAGAGAAGCGCGGAGTCTTGGTTTCACGCCTTTCTCGCCCTTCAGCTTTTTGCAATCGCAACTTCTTAGTTTGACTCTGTCTTATCCGTCTCATCTCTGGCCGCTGTTCAGGACAACGTCAACAACCTCCACACAGACAAATTTCTGTCTCGTGTTTCACTGCTTTCATTTCGCGCACTTCCCTTGCCTCTGTCGAGAGCTTGACTTGCGTGTTCTGGGTTCACAAGCTTCCCATTAGACTGGGTCTCTCTCGTCTTTATTCTTCTTCCTTTATCTCCCGTAAACCTCCTAGAGAAGTCTTGCCTTCCTCGTAGTTACTTTGTCGATGATACACACCCCCTGGCCAACTTCACTTTCTTCCCTACTGCGATCAGAAGCTTCAGTTCCTCCTCCTGCAAGACGTCACCCTGTCATTCCCATTCTTTCTGTCTCCTCCGATTCCTCAACTGCTGAAGTTCCGTTGTGCTTCTTCTTCTTTTTCGAGGCTACTCTTCGTCTCGCCTTCTTGTTCTTTTAGCTTCTTCACGTATCTCTTTCACCTACGAGTGTCAGTACCGAAGGCTACCGAGCAGTGCTTCTATCGTGTCTATCCTTCGTCATTTCTTCCCTTCCCTTCGCAAATATGGTAAGGCCCAACAATTGAGACAAGCCCAACTATCTTCAAACCTCTTGGTGTAAAGACACTCGAATGATGCTAACTGATCTATCTATCTATCTATCTTTATCTATCTATCTTTATCTATCCATCTATGTTGACTTTCTGCGTTTCCATCACATGAGGTATCTATCTCGCGAAGAAAGAGGTTTCTTCGCTCTTGAGCGAGCAGGAAGAAGAAGAAGTCGTAGTATGCGGTTGATCTCTCTCCTTCTTAAGTCTTCGATGTCTAAGAGGCTGACTTCGCTTTTTTCGCTCCTAAAGCTATCTTCTCTCGTTCCTTCTCACGCACACATTCTGCAGAAGTGTATACGTAGTATTCTTAAAAAGGCGAGGAAACGCATTACGATCGTAGAGAACGAGGGCACATACTCTCTCTTTCTCTCTGTGTGTCGTTATGTTTTCTAAGCTTTATGAAAATACCACGTGCTTTTCCTCAAGCTTGTTCGCCTATCTGTAAGACAGATTTTGCATATACATGTCTCTTACTCTTCTTCGTATAAGGGTCTATTCCTTTTCTCTCGATTTCCCATAGACGTCTGCATGATCGTTTTCAACATGAAAGATGCAAATATTCTTCTTCTTATCTCTTCCAACAGTCTGGGGTCTTATTCAGGCACTTCACTGTTTAGGCTTTCTCTTCTCACATTCCTCCTCGACTTCTCTTCTAAAACGAACGGACTACATCCACGTTTCTCTTCTGACAAGGAAATGAAAATATTGACGACGTTTTCCCTATCTATCTTTAATCTATCTACCTACCTATCTCTAATCCATCTATCTATCCACCTACCATTAATCTATCTATCTATC
>NW_027154088.1:17785-17990 GCF_002600585.1 Cystoisospora suis
GAGGGAGTGAGGGAGGGGGAGGAGGGAGTGGAGGAGGTTTCTCTCAGGTCTATAGTTGCTTTCCTGTCTCCTTTGCGGGCAAAGATGACATGGAAAAGGGAAATAAAGGTATATAGAGGTGATAGAGATAAAAATAAACATCTCTTGCATGCATCACATGGTAGTAGCGAGTATGATGGTAAAAAGAAAAAGATAGAAAAGATAG
>NW_027154089.1:0-13834 GCF_002600585.1 Cystoisospora suis
TCTCTAATCTATCTATCTCTAATCTGTCTATCTCTGATCTATCTATCTCTAATCTGTCTATCTCTGATCTATCTATCTCTATCTACCTATCTCTAATCTGTCTATCTCTAATCTATCTATCTCTGACCCATCTATCTCTACTCTACCAATCTGTCTGTTTCTATCATCCCTCTCTATCTCTCTCTCTCGATAGTCATCATAATAATGCTCTTCCTGTCAGTGCTGCATCTTCCCCCTTGTCTTTCAAGAAAACTTCAAGTAGAGGCCCGATCTGTATGGATGTCTATTCGTGTGGATCGCTCTCTAAATTCTTCTCCTCCTTTCTCTCAATCTCGATAGGGAGAGATATCTCTATCTGTATGAAGTGTTAGATAGATTTAAGGCAGATAGGAAGGAGGTCAAAGATAGGTTGATCAGAGATAGATATGTATCTTCACATTCACACCTTTCGTATAATACGTCTCTATCTAGTACCTGGAACTTCTCTATGCATATCAATCAAAAAGCAATAGTAACCAGACAGGCAACATGTAATACCTTTCTCTCTCTCTCTTTTTGCCTCTATGTATCTATCTGTAGCTGTCTGTCTCCCTATGTGTATCTATGTACGTATGAACTACCTCTTTATGTGTATCTATGTCTCTATGTAGGTGTGTGCGTAGAGTCTTGTTCACGTCTTTTTATCTTTCTAAGTCCGAGTGAACTCTCCGCATCCCAAGCATGTATCACGAAGACCTTCTTCTTCTCTTTCTTTCTCTTCTTCTCGCTCATTGAGTCTCATTGTCTTCGTCATTTTTTGTTTCTTTCCCTTTCCTCTTTCTTCTTGTTTGGTTCCTCTGTCTTCTTTGGATTATAGATATGCCCCTACAGCGAAAGACTTGGCTAGTCGTGATGTCGTCTCTCGATCCATGACAATTGAGATTCGCGAAGGTAAGAAGAAGAACAGGGCTTTGCTTGAAAGAGATCTTCATTCATGTCTGTATAAGTATATATAGATATATCTCTCTATGGATGAAGACATATGTATGTACGAGAGTTGTGGAACTCGCTTAGAAATGCATCTGGAAGTATCATGGCCAAGAGCAACACACCCCTCACACCTCCCCACGCAAACGTAACTTTCCATGCCTATCTTCTTCTTGTTGTTCGCTATGGTCCTCTTCACCTCCCCCCCTTCGTCACCTCCATCATGATGAACCTCTCCATTCTTTTTCTTCTTTTGCCTTCTCTTTAGTCTTCTTGTCTTATCTCTTACTTTCCAATACCAACACAATGACGCACTGCAAGACAGGATACCGACATACAGATCCATCTGACTATCTACTCATTCACATTTTTCCGTACATTCATAGTCATACATACCTCCTCCTAGAAATCCTCCATCTGTAATCTACCTCCTCAGTCTATCTGTCTGTCTACCTATGTCCCCATCCATCTTTAATCTGTCTATCTATCTTTAACATATCTATCTACTAGCTATATCGAGTATAGACTACAGGTGAAAAAGTGAAGAGAACCAGCACTGACGACGGGGGATTCAATAGACACATGAAGAAGAAGAAGAAGAGCGAAGCGACTTTCTCTTGGCCAGCCAGCACCACAGGAGATAGATAAAAAGCAGGAATCTTCTTCACCTTCATTCTTCTCTTTGTCCTTCTTCTTCTGTGCTGCGTCGTTTCTCAAGATATCATGAACATGCAGATGGGAATTGACGTAGCAGGGGGTTGTGGTCGGATGCAATCGAACCGAAGCAGTCTCTCTCTCTCTCTCTCGTTGTTGGTTTGCTTCATCTATCTCGGATACTTCAAGAGTGCATGTCGAATTTTTCTCTTTCTTTTTATCTTTCACTCTTTGTCGACTTTCTTTATTGCACACCGTCATCTTCCTCCTGTAGGCTTCTTCTGGTTTGGGCGTCTATCTCAGTCATTCATTTGTCGGTTCTTCTTTCTCCCTTCATCCCTCGCTGACATATTAGTCACTCATGTCTCTCTGTGTATGGCGTGATGGCGTCACTCTATGCAGATAGAGAAACTAAAGATAGAAAGAGAGATCCATTCAACATAGATCAAAAAGGGTTGGATAAATAGATAGATAGATAGATAGATAAAGCAGGAGAGTTTTCAATAAGACAGTTCTTCTCTTCAGTTTGAGGAATACCAGTGGTAATTGATCGATTAAGTTCGTGAGAAGAAGAAGAAGAACCAAAGGAGAGGTAGAAAGTCATTTATTTAGATAGAGGTTTAAGAGGCTACGGCCCTCTCTACTGAAACCGATAGGCTTCTCTACCTAGTATCAACATAGACATAGAGGCATACGGAGCGAAGAATCACTTCTCTGTCTCTCTTACGTCCTCTCTCTCTCTGCTGTCTTTTCTTTTTCTCTCTTCTCTTCTCGTCTTTCTTCTCCTGTCTCTTTCGTTCCTGTTTAGGTCGTGGATGTGGACCTAATCGAGATCATCTTCACTTGGACCTAACGCACTTGCCTCCCTCCACTCTTCATGAACGTCTCCCAGGCATCACTGAAACCGCGAAAATCTTCGCAGGTAAAACAGCCACAAAGAAGAAAGAAAGAAAGAAAGAAAGAAAGAAAAAGAAAGAAAGAAAGAAAGAAAGAAAGAACTATCCATTCGTTCATCGATCGACTGTGCTCTTTCTGAGTTGCTTATTCCATGGAGAAAGTAGTAGGAGAAGAAGTTTGTACATCTAGATAGGAAGAGACAAGTATGTGTATCTGTCTATCGATCTATCTATCTATATGCACATATGTATGAGAAGCTTCGGATGACAAAGTCTGTATATATATGCATATATATAGATGGATAGATTTCTATCTCTGTCTATCTCTCCATAGAGATATATAGAGAGATAGGATTAAAATGTCGGGGTTATGAGATCTACTCTTTCTTTCAGGAGGGGTTTTTTCTTCTTGACTAAGAATTAGGTTCTTATCATGCTGATGGGTCATATATCTAGAATACACTCTCGTAGATCTTCCACTTTCATTCTTTTCTCTTCTTGCGTTGTTTGTTTCTCTTGCCTCTTCTTTTTCTTCTATCTTTCTTGGTGTGTATGTAGGCGTGAACGCCGAGAGAGAGCCTATTCCTGTCCTTCCTACTGTTCACTATAACATGGGGGGAATTCCTACCAACTGGAAAGCTCAGGTGTTAACAAGCTCTTCGCGATCTTCTCAGACAGCTGGTGAACGTATGTGACACGTCTCTCTATCTCTCTTTTTGAAGTCTTTCTAAGCTGTGGACTTCCTCTCTCTTCCCTTCTTATCTCTCGGCCACAAATTGTTCCTTCTTTCTTTCTTTCTCTCGCTGTCTCTCTCTGCTTCTCTGTTGGCTGAGGAGGGGGAGAAAAAAGTGCATGTCTCTCTTGGCTAGTCAGATCCAACTCTGTGACCGTACAGTGGTAGATGGATAGACACTTGTATATCCATGTATCTATCTACATAGAAACGAGAAGAATGTGTTCTGGCACTGTATGCATGTGTCTTCCCCTTCTGTATTTGTCTCTCTATAAATATCTCCATCTCTCTGTATATCTCTATAGAATCATACATAGATGCCTGCGCTTGTGCCTTTGAGTAGAGTTGGTGTTGTACGTGTGTGTAGTAGGATAGCTTCTCAGTCAGTCCCTTGGGCGACCTTCTTCTCACTCCCGAAGGTTTAGAAATACATATACCCACACAGCTCTGCTCTTGAAAGAGAGTTAAGAGAGTCATGTTCTTTTCGTTCTCCTTCTTGTCTTGTATTTTTGTGTCTACGTCCACTTTTCATCATCCACAACTTCTCTCTCTTACGGCGACCTCTCTTCTTGTTGTTCTGCTTATCTCTCTTTTCTTTCTTTCCTCTCTCATCGTCTTTTCTTCTTTTCTTTCCCCCTCTGTTCTGTATGATGTGTGTTGCAGAAGAAGATAAGATCGTAGAGGGGTTGTACGCAGCAGGAGAGGCTGCATGCGCGTCGGTTCACGGAGCTAATCGCTTAGGCGCGAATTCTCTCCTGGATATAGTTGTCTTCGGGCGGGAGGCAGCCCGGACGATCACTGAGGAGTGTAAAAAGAGTAAGAAGAGATCTGACTTTCAAAATGAGAACTCGAGAAAAAAGAAGAAGAAAGACGGATGGGGGGATGATGTCTGTCATGCTCTGTTTACTTCTCTCTTTCGAGGCCTTCTTGCCTCGTTGATTTTCTCGTCTATCCTCCGGGAGGCTTCTAGAGGACAGCCAAGGAGGAGCATAAGATGCTCTCCATACCAAGAGCGTAGAAAAAATGCATGCATACCTGGGTGGATGAATATATATGTATACACCTCATGAGATAGATAGATAGATAGACGTGAAGAGGTTAGGTGGAAAAGAGATGATCTTCTCGAGAGATTTTCTCTACGGACTTTTCACCTCCCCTGTTTCGTTCTCTCTGAGCTGTTTTCTGAACCCCCCTATAAAATATCTATCTATCTCCCTATCTATCTACAGATCCATCCGTTTGTCTATATGTCTATCCTTAACCGATCTTTACTTTATCTTTCTGACTGCCTAGTGTATGTGTCTCTCTTTCCTGTCTACGTGAGTCTTCTTTTCATCGATCGATCGGCCTGTCTATATCTATAGGGAGCACAGGTGCATCTGTAGATATCCCTCTTTGAGAGCGCGGATACCAGGCTAGACTGCCTACAGCGTACTTAGCGTAGACCTGAGAGCAAGTGTAGTAGGAGTGTGTTTCTTTCTCTCTCATTTCTTTCTTCGATAAACCTCACGTATCTCTCTTCAAGTTTTCCGGTATTTCTCCTCCGTCTCACCGTCTCAAGACTTCCCCATGAAAGTTTCGTCTTTAATGCACTTCAAGAGATTTCCTTCTTCTCCTCTCGAGGTCAGTCTGATGCATGAGATAGAGAGTCTCGATCACCCGAAGATCGCGAGTGTTCGATCTGTTCTTTCCTAACCCTTCTCTCCATCCACACAAGTTAGAAAAGAGATTGCATGCGCATACATATATATATATATGTTTACATAGCGGTATATCCATCCATACATATTTATCGATATATGTATCTATAGAATATGTGTGTGTGTCTGTTGAATTTCTTTTCCGTAGAGAAGTCGAAGCCTACCCTACCTCCTAATGCAGGCAAGTCTTTCTTCTTTCTTTCTTTCTTAGTCTGTTTCTTCTACTTCAGTTCTTTTGTCTCTTCATCTCTCTTATGCTCTTTCAAGATGATGTGTTTAGTCAAGCTGCCATAGTCTAGAAAATCCATACCATAAAACAAAGAAGAAGACACGCACACAACAGACAGAAAGGTATAGATGCCCCTCAATGTATGTATGTACGTATGTATGTATGCATAGATAGATAGTTAGATAGATAGATAGATCTCTTGTGGAAGAGAGACGATGACGTGTAGTGTGGCCAATCTATCCGAGAAGAAGAAGAAGATGTCGTGTATGTAGTCTTTTTTATTTGTGTCTCAGGAGAAGAGACAATAGCGAGGGTGGATAAGTTGAGACATGCCAATGGACCTCTGAGTACAGCCCATGTACGTCATCGCATGCAGAAGGTAAGGAGGAATATGGAGAAGAAGAGGAAAAGAAGAAGAAGAAGTCTTCTTTTCTTTCACCTTACAGACAAGTGTCATGGAATACACCCGACTTCTTATCTCTCAGGGATTGATTGTCTCTTCATTTCTTACTCATATGATCTCTTGAACATCCTCTCTTCCCTCTCTCTATTCTGTCCAACATAAATTGGCGCATAATGAAAGAATCAAGTATCCACTCCTACGATACGTATGTATGTATGTATTTGTATGGATGGATATGTATATATTTGTATGTCTGTGCAGGAATGTGTATATATGTATGTATAGACAGATAGATAGATGTGTGCGTGCAGCTACGTTTGGTGGTGTATGTTCATGACAGTTGTGGGTGTACCTCTTCCTTTCTATGTCTCTTGAGATATCAGTTACATCTTGGATTCTATTCATTCATTACTTGGTGGTTCTCATAGAGTCGTCTCCTGCTTCTCAGTCATGTTTGCTCTTCATAGGAAAGCGAAGATTCAACCCTGCCCCCTATCTCTGAACGAATAGGCATGACTGTGGAGTGCTGTCTATATACGCCTATCTACCTGCCTATCTATAGATAGAGAGAGGCAGAGAGAGAGAGATAGATGTATACACATATACATGTATAATTGTATGCCCATGTGTTCTCATAGGTACTCTTGCTGCGTCTATTCTTGTGCACTTGTATAGAGGGCGTATCAGTCACCAGATGCCCAGAGATTCCTCTCTCTATAGACAAAGGGAGATGCATATGTGTATAATACCAGATAGACAGTCTTGCTCTCTATCAGTACATACAGATAGATATAGATGCATGTGCTGCTATGTGCGCTTCCCTGTATATGTAGATGTACGATTCAGTTGTTTCTTCTCTTCCCTTCATCTTCGACAGAATCCCACGAAGCTTTTCTTTCGTGTTCATCTTCATGCTAAAGATTTGTTTGAAGATACTTTAAACTATCGAATTACCCCACCCAGACAACTCAATGCCAGTCAATCGTTTTGTAATTCCTCTATACAAAACCACAAATTGCAGCTGATACCGCACCTAAAGATAACACAAAATGGAAGTGAGCTCTGATCGAAACATACACATGTACATACAGATACGTAGCTATACATATTTATCTCTATATGTGCGCCTAGGCGACTTCGAGTCACCCGACAGCTCACGAGTGTCTCTACACTGTGTATACCCTCAAATCTTCTTCTTCGTCTTTTCTCTTTTTCTTTCGGCTTATATTCGGAGAAGACACACACCTACGTGTTTGTGTTCGCTTGTTCCAACAGACTATGCAAGATCATGCAGCAGTCTTTCGTACAGGAGAAGTGCTGAAAGAAGGGGTGGAGATGATGAAAGACGTTGCGAAGAGCTTCGCAGATATTGGCATTAAAGATCGATCTCTTTCATGGTAAGAAGAATACATCAAGATCCATTCTCTGTCTCCGAATATAAGCCGAATCCAAGCAAAATGAAGAGGGTGGTGAATCTTAGATTTCTGGACTGAAATGTAGATCTAGTGAACGCATGACTTAAAGAAGATGATCTAGGACAGCGGTCTTCCCGAGAGAGTCTTCAGCGTTTTTCGGGAGGCAGAAGAGAAGAAGATAGATGAGAGGCGAGTCTCCCCCCTTCTCCGATTTCTGTTCTAATGACAAACTCTCTGATTCTGCCTCTGCACTTCTTGGAGGTTCCTTTCATACAGAGAGGTCAGTTAGGGGGGAGTAGGATGGAACAAAGCAAGAGAGAGAGCTTGTCGCTCCGTGAGAGGGGGCTGTCTGTATGTGTAAGAAGAAGAAGAAGAAGATGAAGTAGACAACGGAGAAGGGCCGGAGTGATTTCTCTTCTTGTCTTGCACCCACGACGTCACTGTTCTAAGTGCGAAAGGAACGAACGGGAAACCGATCAATTTTTACACCTGGATTCTTGAGGCAGCTCATTGTAGAGAAAGAAGAACAGCTAAGTGAAGAAGACATCCAGACGAACGGATCTATGTATCTATCTGATTTATCTGTGTCTCTTTCTAGTGTATCGGTGTTTATCTATCTCTATGTCTCTGCATATCTGTATTTGTCTATCTCTCTTGCTCTGTCTGTCTGTCTCTCTCTTTCGGTCTCTCTGTATTTATCTGACTCTATTTCTCTATCTATCTGTATTTATCTATCTCTGTTTATCTGTACTGATGTGTATCCGCCTCATTCGAGTCTATGTGTTCTTTCTTTCAGTCACCATGCTCTGATAACGTTCATTCCTTGCAAAGTCCGGGAGTGAAGAGGAGAGAGAGAACAGAAGGCGAGCTCTTTCTCTCTGTGTACGATCTCTATCTTGTTTCTTTCTCTTTCTTTCTCTTTTTCAGGAATACAGACTTGGTCGAGACTCTGGAACTTCAGAATCTGCTGAGCCAGGCAGTTCAAACCATCGTCGGTGCCGAGGCCCGCAAGGAAAGCCGAGGAGCTCACGCCCGTGAAGACTATAAAGTATGAGAACTTCACCATCCATCTCCACACTATAGAGATATACAAAGAGACAAAGAGATAGACAGAGAGACGACCTACCGACTCTATCTATCCGCTGATAAGAGGTGTATACGTGTGGGGGAGATGACTCGAAGGAAATAATTAGAGAGGTATAGGAAGACAGATGATAGAGTGTTATAGATAGGCATGTATCTAAGTTACAAACTTCGACCTGTGTGTGTGTGTTTAGATGAGGCGAGTTCATCTTGAGCCTCTCTCTTCGTTTTTTGCGTGTGATATGAACAGGAGAGAGATGACAAGCACTGGATGAAGCACACACTCTCTTGGCAGACAGTCCCTGACGTCGAGAAAGCAGAGGTAAGAAAGAAATGAAGTAGAAGAGAAGCAGGAAGGAAGCGAAGAGGAACAAGATTGAGAGGAAAGACAGACGTCCTATTTGGATTGCATGCGAGGACAACTTGAGATCAAAGAAAGCAGGCCGTGCGGCCATTAGAGAGTATAACCGTCGTAGGAGATGTGAAATAGAAAGAAAGAAATGAATGAATGAAGCATGTTTCTTCTTTTCTATCTTTCGTCTTCTCACCCCTCTCCTCTTGTTCGTTTTCTTCAGTATATAAACGGGGTTGTCCTTGAAGTTTCATAGAGGGGTGAAGAAAGATAGACATTCGTGATCTCCTCTCACCAGGGAATAACTCAGTCTGTCTATACGACCCCTTGACGCTATCTATACGTAGACATCTACATTTATCGTACCTCTACGCATGCCGCACGGCTGTCTTCTTCTTATTCTTCTTCTTATTCTTGTTGTTCTTTTCTCTTCTCTTTTTTTTTTTCTCTTTCTGTCTTGCCGCAGTTCTCTTTATCTTACCGGAAGGTGATCACAAAGACTTTGGATAATGAGATGGAGTACATCCCGCCAGCTAAGCGTGTCTATTAGTTTATGAGTGAAGAGAAACAAGCAAGAATTCTTCCTTTCACAACAGAGAGAAGAAGTTCTTCTCCAATGAAGAAGAAGCTCGCATGCAATCAGGGAACATCCGAAGAACACACTTCAAGAGAAAAGGAAGAAAAGGACTCCAGACTCTTAAACTTCTAGCAAGACTCCTTCGCGCATCATATCTTCCTCTCTCTCTTTCTCCGTCGCTTCCTCTCCCTCTGACTAACCCCGCCCCCTTGTACTTACCACCTCCGTATCCTTCTTTTCTCTCTACGTTCCCCCCCTTCCCCTCTCTTCAGCTAGATTTCTTTAGGGTTGTTTTTCTCGTGCTATGAAATCGAACTGTAGGAGATCCTTCACCTTAGTTAGCATAGGAGCACCAAGCCAACTGAATATATTAGTACCAGTAGGTATTGCCAATATAACAACACCTAGAGGATGAAGATTTCACTGTAGTAATGCTCCCTGTCTGGAAAAGTGTATTTGAATGAGAGAGGGAGCTCTGTCTTGGAAGAAAAGAGCATGCGTGGATAAGATTGGGTTTGAAGGCTGTGACAGGCGAAGGGTATCTTGTGTTTCCCATGCAGCTTTCGTTTTCTTCTCTATCTACTAAACAATGAATGACAATGGAGCGAATGTCTGTCTTTGGTTTCATAGGCTATCTGGATCTGTGTTTTTCTTTTGATTCATGATGGATTGGTTATCTGGTTCGTTTCTGATCGTTTTTCGTTCCTCTTCTGAGTGACTACACCTACTAGTAGAGCGGGGTCGTGATTTGCAGGTGGAGCGCTGCTTATCTTTGTGGATGCGTATGGTGATGTTCTTCCTTACGTAAGCCCTCATCGGAGCTTCAAAAAGAGAACATCGACAAGTCACTGACATGAAGAATTAGGAAGATAGACAGACAGGCAGGCGATCCCAAGGTTTGCGATTCAAGTCGTGGCCGTATCTGTACTTGATGTTTTCTTGATCTTCTGTTTGAGCTTCTCAACAACTGCCTCACCTAGTCAGGTGGTGCTTTCCCCGTAGTGACGAGCAATGTAGATTTATGGGCGGTCCCTTCTTAGCTTTACTTCACACCCCACTCCAGGCCCATCCTTGACACTCTTAGAGAGATAGAAGGGTCATATCTCCGAGGGAAGGTGATGAGGACACAGATGAAGTGTGAAAAACCAAGAGAAGTAGACCTTTCAATAAGTCAAAGAGATGCAAAGGATCATTTTGTCATGCAAATGCGGACATGGAGAGGAGAACAACTGAAAAAACGGTGAAGATAAACAACGGAGAGGAAGAGGAACAACGCAGGTGCTTCATGCAAGCGAATGTCGCACCACGACCCAGACATCATCGATCGGTTCTGCGCAGAAAAAGCAGGAATTGAGCAATGTGCGTCAGTATGGGATCCTCGTAGGGGAAAAAACAAAACAGAGAAGAAACACTTTCAGGGGAAACGGGCAAAGAAAGCGACCTCGCTGTCTACAAACACCAGTACAGAGACTTCGCCTGCAGCAAAGAAGAGACTAGTGTGATGCACTCTGTCAATTCCAACACGGATCTCTTAAGGTGGTGTAAAGAAAGAACGCCGGGCAATGCCAGTATTAGAGTAGAGCATCGGCAAAGAGTAACGAAAAGAAAGACGGCATATGTACACCAGACAACTCTTTCATATTGATAGACTGTATGATGTACCTTGAGGTAATGATCTTATGAACTTGGGTTCGAAATCCACAGACTGGATCGTCGAAGATTTAGCTGCTCAGCCCCCCGAACATGTTCTAGCTCCGTATTCCTTTCTCTACAAGGTGATTTTCACAACCTTTGGAGAAACGCTTTTGTTCGATGTAGACGAGAAGTCTTGTGGGTAAACCGCCTCCATCATGGAATTCTTCTTCTCACCTCTTTGCAGACAGATGTACGGCAAGTTATCTGCAGGTAATCCGTGAAATTATCCGAATACTCCGCGCAGCCTGTCGTATAAACATCACTCACCCCGTGACCTGCACTGTCAGAAGAGACTGATCCTACGGAGCCACGATGGAGATTATTTGGTGTGTTTGATCTCTTTTTCTCGCTTTGTGAGGATAATGAATCTTCTTTCGTCTTGCCTCATGATAGGTCTACTAAGATAGCAAAGACATCTCTCGAGTTTCTCTCTTCTCTCATTGTTACTATTCCATAAAAGAGACAGAGAAGACAACGCCGAATGCAGTGAGTGATTATCAAGCTGCTGTCCGAGTCGCTCAAAAGACAAGGGTCTTTGTCTCAGCCCATCTCCTCAACTTTCACCCAATAGTAGCGCCTTCGTTGTACGGGAGCTTAGTCATTTACGGGCGTTTGTTTGTTTTGAGTAGAACAAAAGAAGTCTGTCTTTTCTTTCCTAGCTTGTGCCTGCGACGCAAAAGGCGACTACTCGGGGACTGTCTCTCTCTGAAGTCTCATAAAGGAAAGAGAGAAGGACGGTAATGTAGACCTTCCTGCTTCTAGATCCGTCTGTTGTGTAGGGATGAAAACTGCGAATTTTGCATTACTGACATGTGTTTTCTAGGTCCCCCGCCGCCCAGGGGCACGCCACCGTCCGGTTAGGCAACCGCGAGAATGCCAGCCAAGTCTGAGACTTCCCCCATCTGTTCATGATGTATGATGACATTCAGACCTGTATGAGTGTCTGTCCTTTGATTTCTAGCAGAAATATCTCCGAGAGGGTCTTAAAAGAGTTCAGGAAAGTGCTGGGGGATAAGCTCTTCTTGGTCGCGAAAGAACATAACCCATGAACAATCAGGGCAATCGCCCTCTTGTCCCAACTACAAGGGCTTGAACTAGACACACATGTCTGTCCATTAGGAGAGAGAGAGTGAGACAGGGCTAAAACTAGACATGTACGTATAGAGCGATACAAACAAAGCGATCTACCCACACTCAGTAGTAGTGGCCGACAGTGTTGTGCACTGCCTTGCTGTCGTCACTCGGCATCGCCTGTTGCAACGACACTTCAATCCTCTCATTTCGTGTAGAGCTTTCCGCTTAGTCGTCTCAGGGAGAGATCTTCAATTGACGAGTAGCTTACAAAAATCCTTACTGACGTAGTATCGACCGGCGGCTCCTCCGTCTCCTAGTCTTTGATCGTCGCGTCCGAGCAGAAGGGAGCTTTGGGTTGGCGGTCGCTGCCAAGTACTTTTGCAGAAAAAGAGAACGCACATGTTTCACTTGATGAAACCTCAGAGATTTCTATGAATGTGGCAATAGAAAGAGTTGTTGGTGGGGTCGACTCCGGTTTTGAATGAGTAACCTTTCCTGACCAGGGTCATTCCGCGATGTCGTCTATCAATCTATCCCTCTTACTTTCTATCCATCTAGCTTTCTATTCCAAAATTGGCATTTCTCTCTCTCTCTTTGCCATCTCTATAAGGCAGGACACTGACTCTCTTCCCGTGTTGTTGGAATTGTGATACGTCTCTCCGTCGAAGACCAGGTAGACACGACATTCCTAGTTACTATGATGGTGATGGAAGTTCCGTTGGGTCTGATCATTCATTCATGTCCCCTTCATTCTCTCTATCTATCGTCTTCTTCATGTAGATGTCGAAGTGATATGAGGGAGAGAAAGAGACTGCTGGTGCTTTCATGGAAAGCTCAGTTCCATGAATAAGCAAATAAACGTACCTACCATGGGACGAAGTGAGAGGCAGAGGAAAAAAGTCTCCTACTTAATAATCGTGTTGCTGTTCTTATTGAAGCGAATCGCAATGGATGCATTTGTGCCACCTTCTCTTCCTATGCTAGGCTCTCTCCGTTGTTTCTTCTGTTAAATGACAGGAAGAGAGTAAAAGATTGTAAGTATGGGTCTCGAGGATAGAAAGAAAGACATGTTTCTCTGCACAAGCAAGTTCTCACGCCTATGACTAAAGAGGCTCTTCTTCAGTTAGGTTCTTCTTGCACAACTATCCATCCATCTATCAAAGCATTCATCCATCATTCATCGCGCCTCTTCGCTAGATAACTCTCGCCTTGGCCCCTCTCCGCCCCTCTCTTTTTACGAGAGAAGAAACAAAGGAAAAAACGAGATAAAATGAAAGAGAGAAAGCCTACGTGTGGAGCATGAAGAAAAGTAAGGGAAAAAACTAGGAAAGAGCAATACAAAAGAAAGACGAAAGAAAAGAAGTTGGATGAAGACCACAGGGACGACAACCGATTCGCTGGCTTGCTGCTGGCCCTCTCAAATCTTTCAGTGGTTGGCTGTATCGTGGTTTCGTGAATGTCTCTTCTTCCCAGCGAGATTGTCAGTTCTTTCTTCTTCTCCTCCTTGTCTAGATTCATCATCCATCTTGTCTTTTTTTCTTTTGTTCTTTCTTTCTGTCTTGCTTTCTTTCTTTCTTAAGTCCTAAAGACCTTCTTCTGTTTCCATCGTGAAGATTTGTCAGCTCTTCTTGTCTTCTCTTTCTATTCATCCTCTCCATTCATTCCTACCTATCCATGTATGAGAGCATCGTCGTCATCACCCCATCATCATCGCTGCCACCCTCGTTATCATCCCCCCTCTCGAGTCCNNTTATCATCCCCCCTCTCGAGTCCTATTTCGATATTCTTAGGTCGTTGTTCCTTTGTCTAGACATGATGAAGGCTTCACAGACTGCACTCGTTTGATCTCTTCTTTCCAGATAAGACAAGAAACCTGCTGGTGAAGAGATCAAAAGCAAGCCTGCAACCCTTCCTTCTCTTCGTCACTCATTCAGTAAGGAGCGAGTCGTTGTGGCCTTCCTTCATCGACTCGTCAAGGGTTCTACACATTCAAGGAACAAAATCTCTGACCATCCAACCACCACCGACAACGACGGCGACCTCTCTCTCGCTCGCTC
>NW_027154090.1:0-140 GCF_002600585.1 Cystoisospora suis
TAAAGAGAGAGAGAGAGACGTTCATTCCCCGTGCTTGAATGAAATAGTTCCTTATTTCATTCATTCTCTAACAGAATCGAAAGTAAATTTTTTATTCTATACATCAAAGAAACTCTCATCATCTTCACATGCACCACCTT
>NW_027154090.1:161-14260 GCF_002600585.1 Cystoisospora suis
TCAGTCGTTTTCATGTGTTGTGGGGCGGTGTGGTGTATGTACATACAGAGGTAGACATGCTGTACAGCCGTAGAGGGAGAAGAAAGAGAGGAGTCTGTAGACAAGGCTCATACCCGTGGAGAAAACATTGGATATAGACCTCCATCCATAGAGATCTAGATGACTCTTTGCTTTGATAGGCAGGCAGCTAGTTAGTTGCCTAGCTAGCTGTATGATACCTAGATGTTTATGTGCTACCTGTCTAGGATTCCGATGTATAGAAGAAGATTGAAGAAAAAGAAAGAAAACGAGAGCGGCTACTGCAGAGAAGAAAGATAACTCCACACCCTGACCGAGTAAGTCAAAAGAGGGACCGTCACTCTGGAGTAGATAGACCTCCATGTCTATCTATTAGAATCCATGAAAGGAAGGGCAGAACAGACGTAAGAGGAGAGAGAAATCTTGGTCTATCTTTTTATCTTTCTTTCTTCTCGAAACGCTGTCACAATGAGAATGATGATACTGTGGCTTTTTCAGCCATAGTTTATCTTGTTGTCCGCCATGCAGAGGTCTTTTTCCCTAGATACTGTTGGGGGGATCTTTCTCTCTTTTCACGGCGGTTCTCGTGACTGAGAAGGAAGTCTTTCTGGTCTTTTTCATTCTTTTCTTTCGCCTTTCCTCGCTTCAAAAGTCTCTCTTCCTCTCGCTCTTCATTCGAAAATTAACTAAGACCCTAAACTGAACATACAGCACCGACCTCTCCACATGCACTACCTCCCTATCTATGGAGGTTCAGATGTTGTCTCTCTCTCTCTCTCTTCCTATCATGAAACTGACCGAGGAGTAGGTTCAAATTCTTCATTTTTCAGGTCTGGGGGTGATCCTCTTTTCATTCTTTCTCTTATCCAATGAGAGACACAGCAGAACACTTTCATCTTGTCAACAATACTCGAGTCTTCTATGCCTAGCGACCTTCAGCTATTGCTGCTATTCTTTTCTTCATCTCAAAACACAGAAAGACACTCCCAACTTTCTGTCTATCTCTTCAGTTGTCTATCTCTGTATTTGCGTATCTATCTAGTTATCTATAGTTTGGCCTTTGTCTTTCTTCCCATGTCTTTATCCGTCGCCATTACGTTTGCAAGAATGAAAAGAAGTCTCCAAACATCCTGTTCAATTTCATTATCAGAACGACCTCTATCTCCATAAGGAATTTCGATCCCCTCCAAAATGTCATCAGAGTTGGGGAGTCAGCTAGCTATAGCTACACACCGCTCATTGTAGCCAGTCAGCAGTAAAGAAAGTCCCTGTGTCTCTTTCCTCTTTTTCTACACGGGTGTTTGATAGACTTTTTCCTCTTTTCCTCTGTGAAGGCGAGTTTAAAGATGAAGGACGAGATGACAAGAAAAACAAAGCAAGAAAGAAAGGAGTCTCTCACTTCTTTTGTGTCTTCTAGTTGATACAGGCGACAAGAGACACGTGAGAGAAGTAGGGGCATTTCTACTCGGGGTGGAAGAGAAAGAAGAGAAGACACATGAGAGAAGAGAAAACAGGTCAACACAGAGAAGTTCTTCTTTCTGTCTATCTTTTCATAGACTTCTGACTTCGAAAGGGAGAGGATCGAACAAAATATCAGTCAATCACTGATGCCCCTAGCACATCCCTCGTTCTATCTCTCTATCTATCTATACACACTTGTGTATATACACTTTAGAGAAGACATAGACATCATACGTGTAAGATCTCTCTCTTTTTCACGTAGATAAATCTATGAAGTAGATGGGTCACATCAGCGTGATACAGAGAGAGTCTTGGAGGTGTTTGTCTTTCTTTCTTTTGTCTTCGCATGAGAAATGTTTCTGTAAGAAGAGAGGAAGATGACTAGAAGTAGACACCCTTCTTTCGTCCACCTCATCATGGCTTTTTCTCTTCTTTTCATTCTCTTATTGCTGTAGCGCAATGGTCTTCATGAAGAGCTTTCTAGACCATAGAGGAGAGAGAGAGAGACATACATATCTATCCTCTCTCTCTCTCTCGCTATACTCAGCAGCTCTCCATGCTTTTCTTGCGCGATGGAAAAAGTACTAGAAACGTGACGAGCAAGAGGCAGCAGGAAGGTCACGTCTCTCCCCATGTATCCAACGTGTATGTGTACCTAGCTCTCTTTCTCTTTACATATAGATAGAGATACACGAGGCATCAAGCCTGATCAGATAGAACGGCATAGATCTCTCTCTTAGTAGATTATGTATATGATACAGGTGTCCAGATTGCCTAGAAGATGATGGAGGGAGGGGTGCATGCAGTTCCTTCATGTATTCGACCCCATCTCTCCTAGGCATGTAGACACTTAGTCTTTCTTCTCGATGAGTATGTTCTTCTTCTTTTTCCTTTCTCTTCTTATTTTCTTCTCTTTCATGGATTCCTGTAGGCTGCCCTCATCATCTCTATGAGGAATGAAACGCGGAGATTCTTCACGCAATCGACATGAGAGGGACCCCATCAATCGACGATGAAAAGATACATACCAACCCTACACACATATACATATATATATCCTATCTCTCTGTAAAGCACAGAAGATAAGCATTTCTTAGCCATATCTATCTATCTATCTAGAATGTATGTAGAGGCCAACGGATGAAGGAACGTCTTGGTATGTTTGCTCTCGCTCTCTGCGCTAGAGAAGACTGAAGAAGAGAAAAAGTCTTTTCTCTTCTTCTCGCCTCTCAATTCTACGTCACTCGAGTCTGTAAGAGAAGAAAGGGAGAAAGAAAGAGAGAAAGATAAGAAGATCTCTCTTCTTCTTGTTTGTCTTCTTCTCTCTCTTCTTCATGACTAGTTTAAGGCAGGTGTCTTCATGAAGAATTATTTAACAGGACAGCGTGCGAGAGAGCTAGAGATTCGATCCCTCCCCTACCCACACAACTGTCAGGCTGCAATTCTTCATGCTTTTCCTGCCTTCTCTTCACATACATAGACGGACAGACACATAGAGAGATCCAAAATGGACAGAGTATACATAGATTCTAGATCTCTAGATATATATATATATCTATTTATATATATGTATGTATAGATATATGAGCCCCTGACCTTCCTTTCCTTTGTATGGGTACTTCTTGGCTTTCCTTCTTTTTCTTCTTCTCTCTTTCTCTGTGAAGCAAACCATCAAGGAATGGGTAATCCACTTCTTCTTAACTCCTTCCCCTCAAAAGAGAGAAACAGAGGTGGATAGATACATTGGTCGACACAAGAGAGACAGAGACAGATAGATATGAGGGGTGATTGGGCTTCTCCATTCCATTCATTTTTTGTATCTTCTAGTTCATGACAAGAGCAGCGTCAGTAGTTGCACCTCTAAGCTATCTGTTGAATTTGGCTATGAAGGCTCTAGTTGACTTTTATACCATTCTGATCTACATCTTCATAAGAGAAAGAACAAGAAGGCCCAAGTTCAAACAGAGTCTTTGATGGAATTCTTCATGCCTTTTTCTCATTCCATACAGGTTTCTTTCAGTCCATGCATGCAAATATACAGATACATTGAAGATAGTCATACATATATATTGATCCATCATACACTTCCAATCCTCTTCACGAGACCCATCATAAATCATACGATACACATATCTATACACATGTAGATATCTAGATCCATAGACAGATGCATGTGCAGGTTGTCGTATTGTTGGTCCCTCTTAGAAAGAGAAGGACGTGTCTGTCCTTTTCTTTCTTTCTCTCTCTCTCTCTCTCTGTGTCTCCTTCCTCTTTCTTTCTTTCTTTCATGCTTTTCTTCTTGTTTTCTTCATAGAAATACACAGCAGGGAAGACATACTCCACGAAGAAGAAAACGTACATACACATACGCCTACATGAATGGAGCACCTATCGCATGTATGTACATGTATACACAGATGGATATTTCTTGGAGTATCCCTATCGATACGTGTGCATCTGTCTCTATTGATGTTCGAGAGGAGAGGCAACTAGTCATTGTGCCTGGCGAGGCCACTAACGAACTCCTCACAGACAGATGAAAGAAAGAAAGAAAGACTAATCGCTCTTTCTTATCTCTTTCTTTCTTCTCACATTTCACCAAGTCGATATAAACTGATAAACGATGCATGCATGCATGCATCCCCCCCCCTTGGTGTTCGTTCCTAATGTCTTTCTCTTTCTTTTTAACAAGCACAACAAGACCTACCTACCGACAACCTGAAAAAGAAAAAGGAGAGGAAGAGGAACACAGGAGTACTGTCTATCTCTCTCTTAAGTAAATACACAAAAGAAGGAAGATTCTTTCCTTCTCCCTTTTTTCTTCTTCTTTTGAACGAAAAGCCAACATTGCCATTGATCGTGAGAGATCTATTGATGAGAGAGAAAGAAAGAAAAGAAGAAAGAAAGACTTCTTCTTCTTCTCTATTTCTTCGCCGAGGAGCCTCCTCCTGTGGTGCCCATACCCATAGCCGTCTAGAAAAGAAAGAGAAGAAAAGAAAAGAAGAGAGGGAAAGAAAGCATGCATATACCCGGAGAAGAGCAACAAGAGAAAGAAAATCTCAAAGTCGATCTCGGCACCACGGCGACGTCTGTTGCCCCCCCCACACACAGAATTCTCTTCTTCCTTCTTTCTCTGACGATGGTCATTCTCCCCTCTCTATCTCTCTTCAATCTCTCAGTCCCTCTCTCCGACTCTGCTTCTAAAGAAAACACAAAGAAGGTCTATCTTTCATCTACCTATCTATCTTTAATCTATCTATAATCTATGTTTAATCTATCTCTCTCTCTGTGTAGATCTCCATGTACACATCTATACAGACATCGACAATGACCTCTCTGTCTTTCTCTCGATCTATCACGACTTCTTCCATTATGTTTATTTTATCTCTTCGTATCTCTAGATCCCCGGAAAGGATCTAAGCCACATGTCTTGCATGTTTTCTGTCCCCTCCTCTATACATAGAAGCGATCAATCGACCTACCTATCATCGACACACATAGAGAACGAGAGAAAGAAAGTCCCAGGCAGACGAGAGAAAGTAACAGGAAACCCTTAGCAACAGAGAAGATCTACGGTCGTCCTACCCATCTTTAATCTATCTCTCTATCTATCTCTCTCTCTTTCTCTATCCATCATTATGTTTATTTGCATTGGTCGCCTATCTGTGGATCGATCTACAGGGATGTAGACACATAGATTAAAGATAGGTCGATAGAGAGGTAGTCGTCTTGTAGTAGTAGTAGTAGTGAACATGCATGGAAGTTGTACCTTGAAGCTGTCGTAGATCCACCATTGGAGTCCTGTGAGAGTTCCTATCATCAACACACGAGTGCCGAGGCCTTTCGTGAAAAGATTCTTATACCCGACCTCATCTATCATCACGCCAAACCTACCAAGGACGGAAGGGAAAACAAAAATCCAACAAAAAGAAAAAAAGAGAAAGAAAGAAAGAAAGACATAAGAAACGAAGAGAAAGAAAGACACACATATACATATATATATATATATGTTATGCATGGATAGAATGTAGACGCTGTGTGAAGAAACAACACTACCACACCGTGTAGGTGCAGGGATAGAACTGTACATACACTACAGACAGATTGAAGAGAGGTAGACTAATGATATGTACAAGGAGAGATAAATAGATTGGAGACAGAGTAAAGAGAGTTAGATCAGAGATAGATGGATAGACAGAATGGAGAAAAATGAAGTGTGAGAGGTCTTCTTCTGCATGTAATACGTAGACAGGAAGAGAGAGAAGGGAGGGAAGTGTTAGATAGACGTCAACTCCAATAGAGACTTTAAAAGAGAAATGACGGAGTAACGAGACCCCCTGGCGTGTTGTATAAATAGATAGATGTCTCTAACGTAAATGCTGAGAAGTAGACATACGCACCGCAGTCCTGTATGATGCTTGGAGTAGGCAAATAGTCAAGAAGAGAGACTTCGTGATTAACACAATAGCCTACACAAAAGTCAAGATAAATCTAGAGAGATCGAGATAGATAAGAAGACACTCGAAGACACAGAGAGAGAGCTCTATCTTTGTCTGCATGCACCTCATGTATGACGTGGCGCGTATGGGCCACTATAGACATGCGGGGAGGGGGGCTTTAGAAGTGTCTATACACCCCAGCCACTAACTAATAAGACGTGTACACCTCATATCTACATCAAGACAAGCGTGTCGACAACTACATAGAGATATACATACATACATATATACATGCATATATATATATACATACATACTACACGAACCCTAAATCTATGTGTTTGTTGTGTATGTCTCTATGAAGGTAGGAATAGGCATGTAGTCTGTATCTGTGGATAGACATTGTATGGATATCTCTATCTGTATATGTAGATAGATCTATATATTATAGGTATGTGTAGGTAGAGGGAGATAGATAGATAAATAGATGTATGAAAGCATACCCTTTGCCTTTATTTTCGGCTTTGCTCATGACTGAGACGAGAGTATCCGCGGGGTGAGACACCACAGCACATATCACACCTGCCAAATATCCTACAGAAAGAAAGAAGGAAAGAAAGAAGGAAATGTTAATGAAGAAGAAGAGAGGAAGTCGGAGAAGAGAGAAGAGGACAGAAGAGGAAGCAAGGAAAGAGAGAGAGAGAAGATATACCAATGTGGATTGATGCAAAAGGAGATACAAAGTTGAGGGAGTAGCTAGGTAGGTACGCCTTGAACGATCTTCTTCTAATTCTTCTGATTCTATTTCTCTTTCTTTTCCCAGACACCCGAGTTTAGTCGTAGATAGAAAGAAGAAGTAGAAAGTGTACATATCTCAACTGCGCTCTAACACACAGAAAATGAAGAAGAAGCAAAACGAGACATTTCTCCTCTCCTTCTTCTCCCTCTCCCACCTATGAACAAGCACTTCTTCTTATCTATCTATCTATCAATCTATCAAGTATGTGTCTATCTACCTATCTGCGAGGACTAGAAAGAGAAGAGAGAGAGAAGGATTATTGAGATGACAAGGACTTGAATAGTCTCCATCTAAATCGATCTCTCTATCCCTCTAATCCTCTCCATCGACACACAGACAGATAAGGCGCAGAGTGTCTTTCCTTCTCTCTCTTTCTCTTCTTTCTTTCCTTAAACCCTTCGCGCACTCTATCTCCTTGCTTTCTTTCTTTTCTTGCTTCCTGTAGCTCCTTTCTTCTTCTTCTTCTGTTTTGCATGCGTGAGGGTGCTTCTTTTGGCTCTGGCATTTCTTTGTCTGACCAGAAGCGAAGGTAATTCCTAGCTGAGTAGTTCTCCTGTAGGAATCTTTGGGCTTCGTGAAGACTTTATCGTAGAAGAGTTGCACGACCTTCTCAAAGAA
This sequence comes from Cystoisospora suis, assembly GCF_002600585.1. Lineage (NCBI taxonomy): Eukaryota > Apicomplexa > Conoidasida > Eucoccidiorida > Sarcocystidae > Cystoisospora > Cystoisospora suis. The sequence continues at coordinate 7,497 of NW_027154090.1, forward strand.
ATAAAACTTCGCCATCGTGTAAGGAATCTGCCGACTCCAAAGAGGGACCACACTTCCAAACTACACACAAGAAAAAGATAGAAAGAAGAAAAGAAAGAAAGAAAGAAGAAAAGACAAAAGAAAGATAGAAGAAGAAACAAGGGGAGTCGTGAGAATGAAAGAAAGGATGGAATGATAGGCGTAAAAGGAGGAAGGAGAGGAAAGGAGAAATCCATTTGAAGAAAGATAGAGAACATGCATGATACTGTTTTGGGGTGAGCCATCTTCTTACGACAATTCAGGGGAGAGAAGAAAGAAGATTAAAGATAGATTAAAGGTAGATCAAAGATAGATAGAGACACAGATACATGCACAGGAGATAGATTGCTTTTTTCTCTCCCTCTCACAGTCTCTCTCTGGTCCTCTGTCTTTCACTTGAAGAGAGAAATCGATTAACTTACCAAAGGAGCTCTATATACATAGATACATACACGGATTTCTAGAGAGATGCATAGTCCATAGTATCTATCTACATAATTAGCTCTCTCTCTATATATGTATATATATACCTAGATATACTTGAAGAGACATGTCCGTAAGGTCCTCCCGCTGTTGCTATAGCTAGCATGAAAGAAGGGAAAGAAAGAAAAAGAAGTGGTGGAGAGACAGAAATGTCTACTAATAGAAAGAGACACAGAGCCAGAGACGATAGATAGATAGATAGGAAGTGACGAAATGTAGAGAATGAAAGACAGAAAGAAAGAAGAACGTATCATGGATTTCATCTGAATCCAAGTGAACGAATGAAGAGAGAAAAGTGCCCTTTCTATTCTTCAGAAGAAGAAGACGAAGCGAATGTAGGACTCCTGTGTCTCTATCATGCATGCAATGAAGAAAAAGTGAAAGAAGAAAAAGAAAGAAGCTGATAGAAAGCATGGATGAAAACAGCAGCAAAAAGAAAGAATAAAAGAAAGAAGACAAGAAAATGTACATGTATATACATGTATATGTCCTTCTCATGTACGTCTCCATACATCTATATACGTCTATATATATCTCTGCATGTATCTTCCCTCCCCTTCAAATCTCCTCCCTTTGTGTATATCTCTCTTCTCTACCCTCCTTCCCTCCTCCCCTTTGCTTCTCGCTTCCCATTCTGTGGTGTACGTACAGGGAATTTGGTCTCTCGTTTCTGCTGATTCATCTTCGCCAAGGCAGGGAGAAAAGAGGAGGGCCACGTGCCTGCAGGACTAGTCTGCATTTTGACTTTCACCATTTCCATAGGACAGAGAGCAACGTCTGCAAAGAATTCCGCAGAGGCCGAGGCAGCTAGCCACACCGCTCCCTTCTGCTTCGCTGTCACTTCTTCTCCGAGAAGATTCCCGTAGAGATCTTTGAAATATTCGTACAAGCCGAACTTGAAGAGGCCTTGCATGCTGTAGCCTAAGAAGGTGGGAGCCCAGCCAAGCTTTAGACCTCCAACACTTTCTTCAGACACGACCTTCTTCAGACCAGGAAGTAATCCGCGGTATCTCTCTGGATAGACTTGCATTTTACACTTGACGACGTCTAAAGGAGTTACGGCAGTATGCGTTAGGCCGCAGGAGAGAATACCTCCCAGCATGCACTTGGCGTAGTACGAAGGGGTGTGAGGCATCGGATGGGGTTTGCGAGTTAAGGGCTCCGAGAGACGCGAATCCCATGGGGAAGAAGATTTAGAGGGAGAGGGGGAAGAAGTCATAAGAGAAGAAGAAGGAGGAAGAGAAGAATAAGAAGATGAAGACGCCATGGCGATAAAGAGGAACGGAGAGAAAGAGAGGGAGAAGAGAGCAAGAACGAAGGGAAAAAAACAGACAGGGAAAGAAGAAGGATGTAAAGAGAGGAAAGAAAGAAAGATGAATGAAGAAGAAAAGAGGGAAAAAAGGTGAGGGGGTGGGGATGATGTGTTGGTTAAGAGAGAGAGAGAGAAAGAAACTATGGGAAAGGAAGATAAATGTCGTGAGTAAGGGGGGGGGGTTTTTTCTCTTTTTCTTTTTCTTTTCACAAACAAGAACTACGACAAGACGAAGAGGAAAGAGAAATGTACGCGTTCCTCGTCTCTCTTGTATTCTTTTCAGCACAGTCACCGCCAGCCTAGAGAGAGAATGCGTCATTCTCATGGACACCTCCTAGGATCACACACACGAGCAATACACCAACCTTCTTCTTCTTTCGCAACTTCCTTATCAATTCACTCACTCAGCTAGATGGCAGGGGGGGGGAGGCGCGATTTTTCTCTTGTCTCCTCCGATTATAAGCCGTTAACATGACGGAAAGAAAGAGAGAAAGAGAGGAAAGCGAGGGGGGGGGTTGGAGTGCGAGGGAGAGAGAGAGAAAGAAAAGACGACGATGAAGAAGAAGAACAAGAAAAAGAATACAGAGAGATAGATAAGAATAATTAGAGAGATCGCAATGGCAATGAGGGCGAGGGATTTTGTTCCCCGTGTTGGTCTGGTTTGTGTGTCGTAGGGATGGCGGGAGGGAGGGGGGTTTGTGTTCGGTCTTTCTTTCTTTCTTTCCCTCTCTTTCTTCCTTTCTTTCATTCTTTTCGTTTGATAGAGAGAGAAATAGCAAGGCGAAGAAGGGCTTAGGGCAAGAGCGGAGGGCTTTTTGTGGGAAGGAAAGGGGGGGTTTGTGGCAGTACAAGTCGCAGTCGTTTCAGTAGTGCCAGGAGTAGTATTGGTACTAGTAGTAGTCAGAATACTGCCTTTAGTGATAGTGTTACTAGGAGGAGGAGTTGCTATAGTACTAGTCGTAGTATTTCTAGTAGTAAGAGTTCGACTCGTAGTAGTACGGAGATCAGGAGTACGAGGAGGAGGAGAAGTTGTGTATGTGTGTGACGATGTGGGTCATGACGCATGAGGTCAAAGTGAAGAAGAAATTTTTTTCTTCTTCTTCTTCTGGATGTCCTAGGGTTTGGGTCCGAGTAAAGAGAGAAAAACGGGAGGGGGGGGAGCAGTGCTAATAGTACTCGGTAGTAGTACCATAGGAAGAGTACTAGTCTTAGGGATACTACTACTAGCCGCTTGCCGTCGTAGTAGTAGTAGTAATACGAGTAGTAGTAGTAGGTGTAGTTGTGGTAGTAGTAGTAGTCGTAGTGGACTGGATCGAGGTGAGGGGGGTGAGGACAAAAGACGTGAGAAGAGAAGAAGGAAAGAATGAAGGAAGGAATGAAGAAAGAGTCAAACGGAAAATAGACAAAGAAACATGGACTAAAGATAGATTACAGATAGATAGATAGATCTATAGATCTATAGATAGACTAGAGATGTTCTCTAATTAACAGGAGAGGGAGAGTCTAGGTAGGTGTGGGTTTGGATCAGAAAAGTCTCCCTAGTCACTATCGATCAGACACCTATACAGATATGTATAGATCTAACTAGATATATATGTGTGCGTCCATAAACGAGAAGAAGAAGAAGAAACGAACTCCTCCTGCCTCTTAGAACAAAGAGAAAGAAGAGAAAAGAGACATTTTACTGGAGAATCTTATCATTCTCTCATTCTTTTCATTATTTAAACATACAAACCAACGTCGTTGTATCACACACATTCATACCACGCCTACACATGTCTAGCCATAGACAGAATATACCTATCTATCTAAACATACATCTACGTATATATTTATCTATCTATCTATCAACCGTTTATCTGTCTGACTTTATCTATCTATCTATCTAAATTGATCCATCTGTGTATCTATCTTCTACGTACGCATGCATTTTCCTTTGCATATCTATACATATACGTAAGCACACACCTATATGTATCCTTCTATATACGTATATAGATGGACATACGTCTATATGTATGTATATACAATGCATATAGATATACATACATGTATATACATATGGAGAGAAAGGACTAGGCTCGAATGAAGAGGCTTTTCCTTTCACTTCCATTTTTCTTCTTTTCTTTTCTTTTCGGCGTGAGGTGTGGTCGAGTGGTGGATGTTTAAGCTGATCTAAGTCAACCGAAATAGACCAACTGCCTCGAGAAGAGGAGAACGACGAAGAAAAGAGAAAGATGAAGAAAAAGAGAAACCGAGGTCGTCGTTAGCATAGTGATTCTCCTCACCCTAGGCATACATGGAGTTACCTCTCTCTCTTCTCCTGCATGTTCTTCTTGATCGTGCCTTTCCCGCTTTCTTCTTCTCGTCTCTTCTTACTCTTATTTTTCAAACCATGTGACTCTTCTCTTCATCTTTCTTCTTTCTCTCTTAGACAGGTGGAAGAAAGAGGAAAGCACAAGATAAGGACATCAATAGAGAGAGAGAGAGGTAGAAACAAACGGAGAGGTAGATCCATTTGCTATACAATGATCGACAGTTCTGTAGACATCCTTCGCATGCTCTCCATTCAGTGTGGTTAAGGGTGTATATACACTCCAACATCCCTCTCCTCGCGCGTCGCTGGGTGTTTCTTCTGTTTGAAGCGTCGTTTCTTCACTTTCTCCAAACCCTTCTTTTCACTTACTTTCTCTTTCGTAACTTTTTTGCATCTGTAGGTCCGTCCCTGCTGCCTTGTTTATGCGAACGCACTTGATGTGAATAGAAGAAGAAAGAAGCCCCTTCTTTCAATTCTCTTGAAGATCTTTCAGCTTCTCTCTTCTTTCTCTTTACATGCAGAGTAAACAGATTGTTCATACATCGACTCATCACCTTTTAGTCATCGGGAGCATCGATTCTCCTCATCGATATTCTAATCGCTACTCCTCTTTATACTCTATCATACATAGTGACCCATCCTATCTACCTGTCTATCTATTAATCTATCTTCCATATCTACATATATATATATATATATATACAGATATAGATATGTGCATATGTCTCTGTAGGCAAAGAGCTAGAGTAAATAATAGAGAGAAGGGAGGTGAAGGAATGGCGTGTATGCGTTAGAAAAGTTGAAAAGAGACACTTCCTCTTAGCAACAGCCAGACAAGCCTAGCTTCTTCAATTGCATGCACATGTATATACTTTGGTGCATGCATTCATTGATTACTCCAGAAAAGAATATATACATAACTGCATGCATGCAGGCAGTTATGTCTGTCCACTTGGAGTACGAAGAATTCGACAGGCTCGAAGCTCCAAGAAAACAGAGTCTGTTCTTTCTCTTGGTACAAAATTCTTCTTCATCTTTTCGTTCATTCTGTAGTCCTCGTTACCGGAAGAACTCTACGGTCTTGAATGATATCCACAGAGAGAAAAATCTGCATGCGCTCCTCACAAATGGAGGGAGATCCCGCTGACGGAATAGCAGACTGGGAGGGGGAGAGACACGCGCATACAACTATCTATACATCGGTGCTCGTACATACACGTGGATCAAACAGCCGCATACATCTGTCTGAAGGTATCTACATATACCTATCTATCTCTATAGTGAGAGGTAGAGGGAGGTATACGACAAAGGGATGCAAGTCTACGTGATGTTTCTATGGACGGAGAAGACACGTGAAAGGTTGCTTGAAGAAGGTTAAGCAAGAAAGAAGAGAGAAAGAAAAAGACTTAAGTCAAGAAGAGAGGAATAAAGAAAGAGATGGACGTATGTATCCATGTATCTGTAGGGATATCTACATGGTGTATGTGTAGGTGTACATACTACCTTATTGTATCTATCTCCATTCCATTGATAAGGTGAGAAGAACACTACTTTTTCTTTCTTTCTCTTTACTTCGTCTTCTTCACATCTCTTTTCGCAAACTTCTCTTGAAGGAAAAGAAATCCTTGCCACGGACAGGCCGTTTATCCAAACACGCACATTAATAGATAAATATATACATACACATACATCGATCAAGATAGATCGAAAGGTCGATGCCTTCATTTAAGCCAAATACACGAGAGCACACGTATCATACTACCATACAAATGTGTCCGTATATATCCACATATACCCGCATATATATATACAGATAAAGATACATATATATGTATACATATATATATATATAGACGTATATGTATATGTACGGCGGTCCATATGTGTGTATGTTTGATGATGGCTGACACATAGAGACAGCATGGATACGCGACGACGTCACTCCTACTATCTCATACATCTATGGATATACATATATATATACATAATGTATATAGACATATAGGTGTGTATATACGCGTCCATCCCTCTCTCTGTCTTTCTTCCATTCCTCTCGACGCTCTTCTCTTCTCTTCTTCTCCCGTACGAGCAACAAACATCCCTTATATTTCTTTTTCTTCTGCTTCTCCTTCTCATTCTTCTCTCTTTCTTTCTTCTTAGTTTAGCCTCTTCGCTTTTTTCTTCTGACACTCTTTCCTGTCTGTGGCTGATGCCCTATTCTCTTCTCCTCCTTCGTTGTTTCTCATGCTTCTCTCTTCTTTCTCTCTTCTTTCTCTTTCTCTCTGTTTATCTCTACATGTCTATACGTATATATCTGTCTCCTCAAATGTATGTGTCGAGCTGTTGAACCTATCTAGACATGTCCTCCTCTTGTCTCCTCATCCTCTTCTTTTTCTTCTTCCTCTCCTTCTTCGGCATTTTCTCTTTCTTTCTTTCCTTTCTCTTTTTTGAAGGTGTTTAACTTCTCTTTACTCTTTCTTCGTTTTCTTCTTCTTGAAGAAAGTGAAAGGAGAGAAAGACGAGAAAGATGAGAAAGTTGACAACGAAGAGAGCGCTTCGTCCTCCTGTCCGGTCTCCTTCCTAGGGTGCCTGCCGATACTCCCATCCTGCTTCTTCTTCGTCTTCCTCTCATTT
>NW_027154090.1:14640-26803 GCF_002600585.1 Cystoisospora suis
ATTAAAGACAGATGGATAGAGAGATAGATAGATAATCTAAAAGAGGGACAGGAGTGAGGAGAGGAGAGATAAGGATTTTGCTTGAATGAGAGAGGTGGGATTACAGAGAAGGACAGGAAGATCTTGATCTTTTTCTCTCTCATGTATAAGATGTTCTCTCTATAGCTTCAGAGATCCCGCCGTCGTGTCATCTATAATCCCTTTTCTGAAACATGTCTCGATCTGTATCGGCTCTACTTTTCTCGGCTTCGACCCATTCGACTCTCTTCATGTCTATCCTTCAAGACATCTCTGTAGTAAAGCTCACTCGTGACTTAAATCAACGAAGGAGGAAAAAAGAAGAAAAAGAGATAGAAGTGAAGAAAGAAGAAGATTTACCTGTATGTAGACAGTAGGGACTTCCGGACATATAGATCATGGCCCCTAAGATTAACGACAGATCTCCTATCCCCGATATCAATAGAATTCTCTTCTCTCTCTTCTTCTTCTTTTCTTTTTCTTCTCCATCTTCTTCTGCATTCATGGAGAGGATTTCGTTAATGAGGAAATCGACGCCTTGGACCATATAGTTAATGCATGCAAAGATACACTCTCCTAGGAAAACATTTATCATTCCATTCACCCATAGAAGCATCTCGAAATCGGGGACCTGGGAGACCGATCCAAATCGATTCTCTACCACATCGATCAATCCTCCGTCTCCTCTCTTTCCTCCAAAGAGCATCGAAAGCGTGGAAGAAAAAGAAGAGACCGAAGCAGACTGAGACACTTCATGGAGAGATGGCAAAGGGGCAAGAGACTGAAGTTTGGCTACAAAGGCACTGGATGAAAGGATGGGGACACGGAAGAAGGAGACAATCGAGACTCCCGCGGAGACAATCGACGCACCCAAGGAGGCCACCGATACACCCAAGGAAACGAGAGAGACAAAAGAGAGATGAATGAAAGAATGAAGAAAGACAAGGATATGACATAAAGACAAGAGGAAGGTTCGGAGGACACTCGTTAAAGTGATCTGTATAAACTCGGGGAGAAGAGAATAAACAGAAAGAAAGAAAGATAAAGAAGAAGAAGAAGTGGGACTGAGGAGAAGATCTAAAGGTGAGGAGAGACGAGTCACGTCGTCGTCATGCTCTCTCAGGAAAGATGTCTCCTTATTATACACCTGAAAAGCAATGGAAGAAGAAGATGAAGAAGAAGAAGAAGAGAAAGAGAGACGACGGAGAAATCCCACGAGAATCGCAGCGCACAGGGAGGCAAATGACAACTGTAGAAAGATAGAAAAGAAAGAAGAAGATATTTCTGAAAGAAAAAGAGCAGAGAGAAGAAGAAGGAGAAAGAATGAGAAAAAAGAAGAGATAGAAGGAAACAGAGAAAGAATGAAAAGGAAGAGATAGACAACAAGCCAGAGAAGAGTGAATTCTATGATGAGAAAGAAAAACGAAGAAGAAGAAGAAAGAAAATCCTTTCGGCACGATCTCCACCTTTGACACGAGTGGAAATAAATCTCTTCATACATCCTCGACACACGTGTATGAATAGACACCTACTACAGAGAGAGAAAGAAAGATCAATGTGAAGACTGACTACATATATATATATATACATACATACCTATATATATATTGATATGTACTCAAGAAAGAAAGAAGGAAATGCACTCGGTATATGAATAGTCGATATATATATATATATACAGCTTGGCACCATATACATCTATATGTATACCAAGTGTACCAGTCTCTCTCTCTATGTGAAGACTTATAGTGTAGATGTAGAATATAATGGATGTATATATATATAGGCCAGAGATGGAGAGAGAAAGAAGACACTGGGAAGAAAGAAGAAGAAGAAGACTGAGTCCTTCTCTGTATCCCTAGATCATTATCTATTCTTCTATCCTTTCCCTCCTGGAAAGAAAGATGAAGAGGAAAGACGACACTTTGCAGGCAGTCTTTTATGATCGATAGGAAGCAAAGAAAGAGAGAAAAGAAGAACAAGCAAGAAGGGCAAATAAAGATGAACATGAAGAGAAAAGCAGAGGAAGAAGATGAAGGATAAGAAAGACGATCCAATCGACACTCCTCCTTTTCTGCCTTTCTTTCTATCTTTGATCTATCTTTGTGTTTTACCTTTCTCTTCTTCACTCTTATCAATCTTTAATTCCTTGATCTTCATCTTGTTGGACTCTCTTTGATCTTCTTCTTCTGTTTCTTCTCTGTCTTCTTCATCTTTCTTGATTCTGTGCAGATCCTTGAGAAGTGTAAGACGTAGAAAGACTCCGCATGGGTCTGTGATGGCTCCCCGACTTAGAAGAATTCCGTAAAGCTTAAGAGAGAAGATAAAACATAGACATCCCACGAGTGTAGACTCCTTGAACTCTTTTTGGAAAGAAGGAGAAGATGGAAAGAGATAAAGAAGAAGATAAGAAAAGAAAGAATGGAGCCATCCAGGGACAGATCCAAGAAAGAGATAAAACACCACATTCTCAAGAAATGTGTGTTCCACGCTCTTTATCACGGATGAAAACGTGCCATCTCTCTCTTCTTCTTCTTCTTCTCTTTGGAAGAGCTCTTCTTCCTCGTCAGTCGTAACTCTCTCCTCTTCATAACCTTCTTGTCCTTGGAGAAGGTTCGCCTCCTCTTCGTCGTCTTCGGAAAGACCGGCGGCGCGCGGGAGAGATGCTCTTCTTCTCTCGCCTTCTTTCTCTTCTTCCTCGTCTTCTTCTTCTTCAAGGTGGCCTTCATGTTCTTTCTCTTTCTGTAGAAGAGAAGAAGCTAGGATTTCTTTCTGGTAGCTGTATAAAGGATTTGAAGAAGACAAACAACTCAAGTTATCCATCTTTCTTTCTTTGACTCTCTCTTTTTCGTCCTTCCTGAAACAAAGAAGAAGACGTGCTTCTTCGCTTCTTAGGAAAATGAAAGGAAAGACTTCTTCTCCTCGCCCCTGAACAACAACCTCCGCTTCTTGTTCCTCCTCTTCTTCACGTCCGTCTTTTCTTTTCTTTCTTTCCCCCTTCTTACACACACCAGGAAAGGAGGGGGCTTTTGACCTGTTTCGAAGTCTTGTTCCTCTTCTTCTTAGTTCATGACTTCTTTCTTGCCTCTTCTTCTTCTTTCTCCCTTTCAAAATGAGAAAGTGGACTTCTTCCTTCACTCCCTCCCATCTTTTTCACAACAAGAAGTTAAAGACAAGCAAACACTCCCGGAGTAGACTTTTGCCAAGTCCAAGAAGAGTCAGAAGAAAAGGAAGGAAGAGGAAAGAAAGGAGAGAGGACAAGAAACGTCATGCACAAACAAAAGAAAAGAAAAGGAAGAAAGAAAAGGAAAAAAGAAACGCAAAAGAATCTAAAGGAAGAAGTCGGGGAAGACAGGAAGAAAAAGATTTCTTAAGGTAATGGGTGTCATGTATTAAAATTTCTTTTTCTTGTTCTTCTTATCTTCTTTTGATGGCTTTCGTCTGTTTCTCTTTTTCTTTTTTTCCTTTTGTTCGCTTTTCATCGATCATGAGACCGCGGCGCAGTGCATTCTAAACCCTCCCGGTTTCTCATGTATCGAGCGGAGAAAAGCAAGAGAAGAGAAGAAAACCTCTTCTCTAAAGGCAGTCTAAAACACTTGCCAGCGAAAAAGGAAAAAAGGAAAAGAAGGGAGAAGAAGAAGAGAACACAAGACAGCTTTTCGTCAAAGACCCAACTCGAGGACAACAACAACAACGGCAGCGGTAGCCGTCGTCCTAGATTAGATTGATGGATGATCGGTCGATGAAGATAGACGATGGATGATGGATCAGTCGATGATCCAGCGAGCTACATAGTAGCTAGCTATGAAGTGCAAATGATAGGCACTCATAGAAAAAGAAAGAAAGTAAGAAAGAAAAGGGAGAGAGATAGAGATGTGCTAGAGTTAAGTTTTAAGGAAAAGAATCGATTGTTGGTTTGGGATGAAAGCAAGGATCTTTAGGGCTTCTCAAATTCACATCTGCCAGGGTTACAGAAAGACACAAGAAAGAGGTGCAAGGCCTCCGGAACATCAGCACTGAAGGAAAAGATTGCTTCCTTTGCCAAGAGAGTAGGTCTAGCTCTTTTCCGCTATGGTTGCCTGATAGATAGATAGATTCTTTGATAGATTGTTCGATGGATAGGTCTACGGGCTGAGACAGAGAGACTGACTGGTATATTCGCTCCTTCTCGTCACTTACACCTACTGGGCGACAAAACTGATAAGGTTCCGGCCTATTGTTGGGAATAACTTCTCGGCCTATCTACTGTATCTCCTCATAGTGGGGGGGATGATTCATTTGAACGGATACTGGGGCTTCAACGCATCCCTGAACTTTCCTGGATTACCACTGTCACGTGAAAAGGTGCACTCTATCGATTCGCCGATCGGCGTGTTTGTTTTTATCACTTCCTTTCCTCCTAACCCTTGAAGAGCGGCAGGCAACGGCCTTTGCGTCTCGCTGCGGCTTCTGACCCATGCGATATCGATGTCAGTTGAATCGAATGTACCACAGGGCAGAAAGAAAGACTAAAGTTACGATCTGTCTGTCTAGAGAGGCCTCGCAACCCTACACCCTAAGACCGAGGCATTCTATGGGAGAAACGTGGATGTTCTCCACCGCCAGCAATGTAGGAAAACTCGCTTATTGCATCTTACACATACCGCTTCTTATCCTGTGTGTACCTGGTCTTGTTGATACAGCCTTTTCTTGATTCTTCCTGTGTTTGTCTTTCTCCTCGTGGAGCACTCGATCGGATGACTCAACTGCCGTATAACACTTCTTATTATCGCAGCGGAATCATCCCTACCCCACGGCCTTCTCTATTCTACGTGGAAAGCCATGGAGGAAGATCAGACACTCTGTTTTTTCTGGAAGGGACACGTGCGGTCCTGTCTGAAGTGACTAGAACCACTTCGACTCAGCAAGAGAGCAGCACCAACACCGAACGTGAAAACGACGCCATTCAGTGGCAGGTGAGCCCCTCGAGCGCAAGTCGTAGACCATGTCAGATAGCTGGAGAGAAATCGAAGAATGGAACTTAGCAAACTTACCGGTGAGCCTCCACGGCTAAGACCCCTTTGGGAGGCAGCAGCCCTTCCCCCCCCTGGTGGACTTGTTGAAGTGCACGGCTTGTCTCGTGTCACAAGAGGCAGATCGGATTATGGGAGTGAAGGCTAGCTAGCCCTAGGGCCAGATTCACGAGACGCCGCAGTCACAAATAGCTCCCGCCCTGGGCTTTATCCAGTGATCAATCGACCATCCATTGAGTTGCTCCTCTTTGTTGACCACCTCTGTCAGCTAGCCGACGGGTATGTCTTCCTCTGGCCGAGAAAGGAGTGTGCAGTTGAGACGTAGACATCTCCATCTATTGCCAGACTGAGTGATTGACTGCTAGACTTTACTCACGCGTTTATTCGCCTTTCCCTTCCCGTGTTGAGTGTATGGTTTGTCTTTTGAAGTCAAAGCGTGTGTGTCTATTCGGCAGAAATGCCTCTTACACCGAAGAGGGCAAGCGATGAGGAGCCCGTGCCTCCCTAAGATGTGACGAGAAGGATGTCTCCTGGGAAACCCAGCGTGAAATCGTGAGCAAGAACATCAAGTTGGCGACTGAGGGCTATGACACGGCTATCCGTGATGTCTCTCGTGCAACATTCAAGATGTTTGTCTTACGAAATAGCTGTACGTTGAGTCTGTTAACTGCACTTGGGAGGTCGCGGGCTTGGGAGCTCAAGAGTGACTATTATGCATTTCTTGCTAGGTTACAAGCTGACGATCTCTTTGCTGTGTGCTTTATGGAGAGATATCTGGACTTTATTCTTCAACAGGAAGAAAGGAACTTGTCCCAGGCAGTGTTCTATTACTTGAAGAAAGAAAGCGTGAGAGGAGACATCGCCAAGCTCCTAGCCGTCTTAAGCGTCAAAACAAAGGAAACGGGCGACCGACACCGTCTAGGTTACGAGCCTAAGCTCGAAAAGGAGATCGATCAGTTCATATCTCTAAGATCGGAGTGTGAGGGAGACTTGGAGGCGGAGCTCAAGAGAGTACAGACCGAAATCGAGAAGTTAGAGAGCGTGAAAGAGGATGCGCGCGCGAGCTTCCGGGCGATGTGGTCTAGCCTAGACAGATACGTCGAGTCAATCACACCCCCACAAACACAGAAGGAATCATGGACCGATGAGTTCTACAATCTTAAAACGGATGAAAGGGACAAATACGACGACAATGATAAGTTGTATCTCGCGAAAAGAGCAAAGGACTGGACGCAAGAGAAGAAAAGAGGCTACTTCGCGGGACGCGCAGGTCAACAACTCGTTGATGCCTTACGAAGGTCAAACATGAAGAGATCGTGTGATGAGCTGCTGGAGCAGATTGAAGAGTTTCTACGCCGGTTTCGTGCGGGCAAGGCCCCCCAGGGGGGTTTCAAGCAGTTCCTTGCGAACAGAAAGAAAAACACAGGTCAATCCCGGTGAAAGTGTGTGAGTGCATCCCCGCTATCTATCGATCCTCTCTCTCCTTCCTTCGATGTCGGTTGATCAGAAGATGAAAGCAACCGTCGTTCTTCTTAAAAAAGAAAGAAGGAAACACAGGAGAGGAAGGAAACAGTAGAAGATGAAGACGACGACAAGGAAAGAAGAGGCCTGCGATCTCTTCTTGTTTCTTTTATGGATTCTTCATGTCTGTCATCAGAAAGATGAGATGGGCGATACCTACCAATTATGGTTTTCCCGAATCTCTTCATCTTAACTTTTTATGAAGTCATCTGGATCCACTGAATCTCTTAAGTCCGCTTTCTCTTTCATGCAAGAAACACCAGCATCGCCAACTCTACTTCTTGACGTGACTGATGTATGCGATGTCTTCCCCGTCTGTCTTCTCGTTCCGTCGTCGTCGTCGTCTTTCCCCCTTTCCCTCTTGCTTTCCTTTCGCCGTCCGAATCTCTTTCGTTAACTTTTCCCCGTCCTTTCCGACTGTTGCGTTGAAACAAAAAGGGAAAGAATCTGAAAACGTATTGGCATGTCAACTACGTGTTTCTCTCCCAGTTGAACAGAAGCACAAAACAGCCGAACGGAAACAGGATGAGAAAATGCAGGTCACTCCTCCTAGAAAGAAGAAAATCCACTTCAGAAAACGATCGAGATCAGAGGAAGAGAGAGGGAGTTAGATAGCGAGATTCTTCTTTTCAAGATGAGAGATGACAGTGCAGCTCGCCATACCCGATGTTTCATGTGTATCCTTCGGAGGTACTCCGCAATCCTGTTAGGAATGCTGTCTCCGCGCCGGGGTAGATGAGCTGAGATAAGCACCGACATATGATATATCTGTACATTCATGTACAGCTTTCATTGTATATCGACAACAATCCAACTACATACTTACATATATATGAACATGCGACCGTCCATGCGGGGGCACACCTTTGTATCCAATAGGTAGATGTAGTGAGTGAATACACACAAATGTGGGCACAGTTCTCCTCCTGTCCTCTCTGCTTACACGTTAACGTGCCTAGAGTCAGCATATGTAGACGTAGCTAGCTGTGTAGAACCGGTGGGGGGGAGAGGGGCTACGTATGTCTCTCACTAGCTAGCCCTAACTAGCCATCAGTCCTGACTTGAGCGAGACGAAGTTCTGTACGGATAGACAGACTTTCTTTCCTTTTTTGGAGGGTGTTTCAGCTACTTCTCTGTTTGTCTTCAGGTGGGTAGTCGACTCTCAGAAAGTTCTGTCCTCGTCCTTTCCAAAACACAGGAATACTCCCAATGCATAGCACCGTAAGCCATTAAAGTGACCCATCATCCTCCATACATGTATATAGAGATATGTATATATGTCGACCATCCTCCCCACATATATGTAGGTGTATGTATAAGAATAGAGAGTGATAGAAGATGATGGCGAGCTGTGAGTAACGGAGAGAGGGAAGAAGTGGAGGGAGGTGCGTGTGTTTCTCTCTCTATAATAGAGCAAGAGCTCGACAGGAGCTTGTGTTGCTTCTGAATAGACAGGAGTCGTTCTTCTTCTATATCGCTACTTCACTTCTCTCTCGTCTCGTACCTCATTCTTTCTTAGATTCATTCCAGAGGAAAAGAGAAGACCTTATCAGGGAGAGAACAAGAAGTTCTGAGACAACGAAACTTCTTTCCTTCTCTTTAATGCATAGTCAAAGAATTGTCCCTCGTTTACAGAGAAGTATATGCAAATGCATATATATATATATCTTTGTATCGGTAGGTTCAACATGTGTGTATATATGTATATATGTGCGAGATGAGCAGCCATATAATAGAGGCCTATCCTTTGGATGGACCACATCTCTGTGAAGAAGAAGATGTGCATATTCTCTCTCTCCTATTTAGAATGTCTGTACTCCCACACAGGCTTCTCTCTCCTCCTCTCTTTCTGTCTGGGAGAATTGTCACGAAGAGCTTTTCTTTAACGTGTTTAAGTAGACGCCCATTCTCTGAGAGAGAAGAAGTAAAAGAAAAGAAAGAAGAAATAAAACGAACGACCTGGAAAGAGAAAAAAAGAATCCTAGCACCAGACCTCGAGCCCCTTCTCTCTCCTATCAAGTCAGAAAGAAAGATAAATCAAGAAAGAAGAGAGAGAGAAAGAGAAAGAGAGAATGAAAGACCGAGCTTTTTATGTGTGTTGTCTCGTAGACGCCTAGGTCTTGAATGAAACGTCTGAGGACGCTGAGAAGAATGACTGAAGAAGAAGACCCGGACAAAATGCATGTCTAACGTGACTGGATGGATGTCTCGAGAGAAAAGCAGCCTGGCCGCCTTCCTTTCATAAAGATCTAAGAATTTCACATTGGAAAGTTTTTCATAAGAGTTGTCACGTGCTCTTCTTGAAGTGTGTCGTTCGTTGATTGTCCTCGGCACGAGGTGTACATACACCTCGCGAGACAACTTCTCGTAGACCCATCCTGTTAAAGAGCCACATAATGATGTATGTATGTCAACATAGACATTAGACGAATACAAACTAGCTTCTATCTTTAATCTATCTATCTGACCTAGTCTATCTTTAATCTATCTATCTGACCTAGTCTATCTTTAATCTATCTATCTTTAGTTTATCTCTTTTGTCCTCTCATGAACACGCACGACTCCTGGGTGATCGATCCGTAAAGAAGTTCTTTTTTTTTTCTTCTTTTTCTTCTATCCATCCAGCACGTAACAGAACCTTTCATTCATTTCTTCTTCCTCGAGATATACAAGGTATAATACAAAGGGATGTATGTACATCATTGCGATAGATGTATGTCTGTCTATCCAAGTGTACATACAGACAGGTATCTAAAGAGCAGTCTTTATATGAAGTTGAAACACACACAAGAGTCTCTCCCTGATCATAGGCTTCACGACAGCATAAGACAGCCACTACAGCTACTACTAGTAAATCTAGATAGACAGAGAGAGAGAGAGCGACATGCGTAGATAGATCCTAAACAGACGTAGATAGATCTACACACACAGATAGACACCTACATGCACTTATATAAGAATATACCTACGTATACATCTACATACGTTTTTATCCTAAGATATGTCTAGACTCCTTAGAGCAAGAGCGTCTAGACAGCAGGATGCAAAGGAGGAAAGGAGAGTTCAAGCTTCTCTCTTCTTCTTCTCTCTCTCGCTTAAAGACATGTATGTGTATATATCAACATGGCAGGCGTATGTAGCTAGTAGATAGACACATAACTACTTTCAGTCATTTCGTAGATCACTGCTATGGTCAGGAAAGAAAGCAAGAAAGTCGACTGGAGTGTATCTTCTCTCTCCTCCGTCCTCAAGAAGAAACAGAAAATCTATCCGATAAAGAAAAGAAAGAAGAAAGATATCTTGATGGATGCTTCAGAGAGAAAGATCGACATGCAATCTTTCTTTCTTTTCTTCTTTTTCATGTGTTCCTGCCTTCCTTTCCTTTGATCTTCCAGGGTGGTATGTCTCTCTCTTTGCGACATCCCAGTATAGAAGGTGTATGTACACCCCACACATGGAGAAACACGAGACGGAGAAGACCTTGGAGAGCTGACAGCTCTAAGAGACAACCCATTTCTTCCTCCTGTCTACAGAGTTGAGAAGATACCACGATGGACGCTGCCCTCACTAAGAGAGAACCCACTCCACACAAAGCAACGTCTACGATCAACAGAAACTTCTTTCTTTCTCTCTCTCGATTTCTTCTTCTTTATCGACCTCTTTCTTTCCCTTCTGTCTTCGGGACGTTCTGATCTTATTCTGTTTTCTTTAAGCTTCTCTTCTTCTTGTTCTTTTCATCCTCGACTTTCTGTCTTTTCTTTCCTAAGAAGAATCGAGAAAAGAGACCTCTTCTTTCTTTCTCTTCACAGACATCCCCATCATCCCTATCGTCTTGAAGATCTCCTGTCTCTTTTTCTTCTTTTCTTTCCTTCCTTCTTCTCTCTCGTTCGACCGCAGAGAATGAAGGATAAGAAGAAGAAGAGAGGAAAGAAGGTCTAACTAGATAGCGCGCACTGATATAAGCAGAGAAGAGATCTACAGATACAAAAATTAGAAATCCGATCAAGTCCAGACGGTAAGACGTCACTAGCGCGGCATACCCCGCATTCAACATAGGACCCCCTACACAACACACAAAGACACAAAAAGAAGAAAAGAAGAGAAGATGAAAGGAGAGAGAGGGAAAGAATAAAGAAGAAGAGAGAGAGGAAAGAAAAGAAGAAAAGGGAAGATAGGAAGAGAAGAGAATGAGAGATCGATACGTGAAAAGAGAAGAGAGACTTGAGAAGGGCTGAAGAGACATGTGTAGAATAGGACAACAGGATGAAGATAGAGAAGAAGAAGAAAAGAAGTGATCGGAGAATGCGAAAGAAAGAGAGACAGAAAGAGGTACATGGCAACCTCCCTCTCTGCGTAGAGAACGTGAGGGGAAAAGGAAAAAGAAGTTGCAAGGATGAGAAAGAAAGAAAGAAAGACTTGCAAAAGAGAGAGAGAGATAAATACAGCCGAAGAAAGAAAGAATGTGAGAAGAAGAAACAACGAGAAGAAAGATCTATCTCTTTCTCTCTCTTTCTGTACGTATTCTTATTCTCCTCTACTGAAGAGATCCCCTCCGAATATAAGCCGCCGAGACTTTTATATCAGAGTCACCCGACAGGGGCATATACAGAAAAAGAAGATGAACCTGAGTATAGATGCAAAACATCTTCTTACGCAGACACCTCCAGAGATGCCTATACACCTATCATTCCTACCTACTCATATCACATACAGAGAGAGAGTCAGATAAAAGCATAGATCTCCATATGTCTATTCTACAACATCGCTCTATCCACACAACACCTATATATATATGTACAGCTACATATGCTATGTAGAGGCTTCAGACAAGCCAAGCTTGTTGGTCTATAGTAGTCATCCTCTTCCATGACATATCTCTACATACACGCTACATAGAGATGACTATATGTGGCTGTGCTACACTCGAGTCGCTTGTATGTACGTGGTATGTATAGAGGTGTATATGTATGTATTTATCAGTAGGAGGTTTCTTTGAAATAGAATGATATGCACCTGCACTTGGTACTCCCTTCCTTCCTTCTTTCTTTCCTTCTTTCCTCCTCTACGCTTCAACCCCGAGAAGAAGGAGATTATGTCTCTTGGAGGTCGGCATCTCTTCTTGTCTTTCTCTTTCTTCTTCTTCACTTTCTTTCTCCTCTTCTTTTTCATTTTCTTCCATTCTTTTCTGGAAAGAAGAATGGAGTTCTTTCCTTACCGAAGGGCCGACAGAAAGGAATGCCGAAGAAATAGAAGAAGCAGCATGCATTAAGAGTTGAGAGAAAGACGTGATGGACCTTGAAGTGGTACGTTTCTCCAGCTAGCTGTAGAATCGACGCTAAGGCAATCGACATATAGTTTAAGATGCCGAAGAAGAACTCCAAGAGACTCATATCGATCATACGGCTCGACCAGAGAAGAAGAAGAAAATCGCCTTCTTCCACTTCTCTTCCTTGAAGAAAGAAGAGCTCTCTTATTCTTTTCTTTATCTCTTCTTCTTCCCCGACAAGCAAAGAAGACATAAGAAGTCTTCCCTTCTCACTTTCTGTTTCATTCCGAAAGGAGTTCACAAGCTCCGTCAGATAATCCGGCGAAGACGAAGAAGAAGAAAAAGA
>NW_027154090.1:27168-27483 GCF_002600585.1 Cystoisospora suis
CACTCGGAGAAAGACACCTGAAAGAAAGAAAGAAAGAAGAAAGAAAGAAAGAGAAGAAAGAAGAAAGAAAGAGAAGAAAGAAAGAGAAGAATGAGAAACGATGAGATTGCTAGGAAGATTGAGACATCTTGGAAGGAAGAAAGAATGACGAAAAAGAGAAGAAGAAATGCGAAAGAAAAGCAAAAGAGGAAAGAAAGAAAAGAGAGTGAATCCGATTTCTAATTCTCTAAAAGGAAAGATAGAAAGAGAGAGAAAGATAGAAAGAAAGAGTTAGAAAGAAAGAAAGAAAGAGTTAGAAAGAAAGAAAGAGTGAGA
>NW_027154091.1:0-1428 GCF_002600585.1 Cystoisospora suis
GGAAGCGTCAACACGAAACACTTCGCTACCTACGTAGCGGCAGAGTGGGTCCGAAGAAACACTCTTAACTACGGGAAGGCGGGAAATGGCTCTTTCCCGAAGACCTCAGCTTAGCTGAGTGAGGAAAGTGGTAGGAGACGTGTAAACTGCGGTGCGCAAAGCGAAGGGTGCCGCACTGCCTGACTCGCGTCTCTCCTCGACTCCACACAGAAAAAGGAACAGACACTATTGTTTCGCCTGGAAAGTCTTTCTCTTTAGGATTCCTTACAATCCATTACACGTCACTCCACCAGGAAACTACATCCCTTTGGGAAATCGGTCAAGGTTTGCGACCTTGCTCAAGAGAAAGTACTGGTCGCCCGTAGTTTCCTCACCACGAAGGGTTTCTGCACACAGGTAAACGCAATCTTTGTTTCTTTCACAAAAGTTTTTTTTTTCTTAGCCACAAAAACCTCTGTTTTTCAACGGCTGCGCGCCAAACGCACGCCACAGAGGCACTCAGGCGCTCGGTGCACACACGAAGTCCGGGTTAGGCGACCCTAGTCGTCCTTACTTCACCACACAGACTCAAAATCTTTCCAAAGCATCGATAGTGATTTCTGTTTTCCCTTTTTCTCTTTTTTCACGCAAGTTCACCACCTTTTCTCAAACCCAGACGTTTTCTTCTCCCTGTTCGTCGCCGTCGCAGGAGGTCGGTCCCCACCTCGGTGAGGTGTGTGTTCCTCGACCGGCCCGTGACCGGTATGGACCGTCGGTCGGCCGCGCCGGCCCGCACCGCTAGCCAAGGCTACTCGGTAGCTACCACCTTAGTCACTGCCGGTTACTACCTCTCCTCGTTGCATGCGACTATATGCTAACACTGAACTGTGTAGCTATCCCGCCTAGTCGCTTCACACACTTAGCGCATGCACTCTCACACTTCACTGAGTTGCTTCACCATCTCGGTTACCGCTTTTGCTTTCTGCTAGCTAAAGTCACACTCTTCGTGTATTTCCTCATTCTTTCACTCCATTCATGTATTGCACGCCTTCTCCATAGAGTAGCACTTGTTCTTACACAATTCGTGTACCTTCTTTTACTTCCGCTCACACGCACACAGCTCTTCCACCTCTATGGCATTCACACTAGTTTGGGAACTCTTGTCCTCCTGCGAGCATTCTTCTCTCCTTGTTCTAGTTCTTCTTCATTGGCGCCCTTCTGTTCCATTCTTGTCTCTTTACTGACACTTTCGCTCACTCCCGTTAACACCTTGCCCTTGATTAGGCTGCACTAGCAGCCACGTCTTTGAATGGTCTTCCTCCTTCGTCTTCAGGTTCTCCACTGCTTTGACTCGTCTTTCTTCTCCGCACGCGTGTAACACTGTTCTCTCTATCTGTAATAAAATTTGAGTTCAAACTTGGATGACGAAAAGTCGCTCTCCGCACCGGG
>NW_027154091.1:1951-2157 GCF_002600585.1 Cystoisospora suis
ATGGCGAACTTCGCCTAGACACACTTTAGGCGGCCCTAGCCGTCACCAAGGCTCTCCACAGGACGACAAATGCATTCACGATCCCTTTTCTCAAAACATTCTTCGTTATTCTTGAAATTCACACAATCATTCTTCTCCCTTGTTTCACCGGCCGTCACAGCTTCGGCTGTCCCTTCAGGTGGTGGGTTGTAATGATTCTAGGGTTG
>NW_027154091.1:2699-2823 GCF_002600585.1 Cystoisospora suis
GCTCTAGCGGCCCTCTGTCGATCCCTTTCGGGTCTTCATGCCTCTAGCCAACTTGCGATTCGGTCGATTCGGGCCTACAGGGCTTCCTCTTAGACCTACGCCTTCAGGTTGGCTTCGAACTAGG
>NW_027154092.1:0-3849 GCF_002600585.1 Cystoisospora suis
TCTTCATTTTTCCTTTTATTATTTTTCGATTTGTCTTCAGGTTATCTTTATTTTCTTTCAAGTTGCACGTTCACCTTTATTGTGCGTGTTAATGAACGAACGAACTTTGAGTCACCGTTGCCTGCACTCGTGTACGGGCAGGCGTCATGGCTGGCCTTGGATCTTCTTATGCTTCTCTCTCATCACATTCCTTCCACTGGTAAATCGAAGTCAAAAAGACACACACGCCAATCTTCTTAACAGAACAAGAAGATCATACGGATAAGAAAGACGAAGAGAAAGAAGATAAAGAAGAAGAAGATAAAGAAGAAGCAAAAAGGCAAAAGAGAAGAGAGACACGACAAACACACACATGCAGAAGATTAACACTCGACTCAAAGAATCGAAAGAAGGAGAGAAAGAGATAAGAAAGAAAGGTGCTGAGGAAAGAGATGGGGATTAGAGAAAGGTGTCTGAAAGATCAGAACGGATACAAAGAATTTGAAGTGTCTATCGTCTTGTAGGAGGGATAGAGTTTTAATGTGAACGTGCGGTTTCATCATTCATACAGAAGTAGTAGTAGCAGGAGGAGTGTTTCTTTTTCTTTTGCTTCTTTTCTTTCGACTCCTTCATATCGATGACATCCTTCTTTGTGTGAGTTGTGGGAATAGTAGCATCGACTGGGGAGAATTTCCTTTTTAAATTCTCCTGGGAAAAAGGAAGGAGAAAAAGAAGAGAAAGAAGAGTCTAGAGTAGAGAGGGGGGTTTCTTATGAGCAAGATCTTTCATGGATAGAAAGGGTCTCTCATTCTTGTCGTAACAGGTATCGACATCTCTTCTTCCCTCTCTCCACAGGCCCACTACTCCTGCTAGAGATCCCGATATATATCTATACCTCTCTATACATAGGTACATCTGTACATACTCTATCTAATATGTGCCTATATGCATACACGTATGTTGTGTATGGTGGCTCGAAGGTTCTGTCGTATAGATTCGTGTCAATGCATACCCATGTCGAGGTAGATGAGACCGCGGCGCGTGAATTTTAAATGCTTGCACAAGAACTCTTCTTTCTTCTTTTTTGTATCCATCTGTCTCTCTATCTATTTATCTATTCATCTATCACTCTATCTTTAGTCTTTCAATGCGTCTTTAATCTCTTTATCTATGGTCCCTTACCAGTCTCTCTGTTGATCTTTCTTCGTCGTTGTCTTTAATTTTTGTCTTTGTGTTGATAGTTGCGGGGGAGTTGGAGGGGAGTGCGTGTCGCCTTGGAGTTCCAAACTTCTTCCTTCCAGACACCCTCAAAGGTCAGTCAAACCTTCCCCACCATACCACGCACCCCACACACTAAGAGGAGAAGAAGAAGAGACAGCCGTTTGGTCTCCGGTCTTTTGATCAAGAGACATCTCATGGAGAGGAAGATCCGTCTCTTCTCTTGTCTCCTCTGCTGACGACGAGTGATGCCGATGAAGAGAAGAAGAGATAGAAGGAGACGAATTTATTGGAGCCGCGTCAAGCCCTCGTGAAGATGTATGAGACTGCAGTCGTTGCTGTCTCCAGAGGGCTGTATTATATTGCTTGCATGATCCATACGTATACATCAACTGTTGTGCTAAGCTCATGAGTTCTCTGTCTGTCTGCAACGATTCGAAATCGCAGTCTATAAGAATACCTATACACCCCGATCTACACAGAGGGCATTTTGAGCACCCTAGGCCCCTTGTTTGCAAGGAAGAAGAAGAAGAGAGAGAAGAAGATGTATGGTCGGAGCTTTCATGTTGTCCTTTCTGAGGCGCTCTACTGAAGAGAAAAGGCTTTTCCTCTTGGTTTCTGTTATGATTATGGGGGTGACTTGGAGGATGAAGATGATAGGGCTCCTCCTTCAGGAGATCTTTCTTCTCCTTCCTTTCTTCATCTTCTTTCTTTTGTACCGTCAAGTCTTCTTCTTGTTTCTCTTCATCTTCTCCCTTGTCTCTCTGTTTCTCTAACGTCCCATAAATTGGAGGATGAGAACAAGAATGAAGGAGATGACTGTTCTTATAAGAGGAAGACGTAGGGGGAGAGGAAGAAGACGTAAGTGACGGGGGTGATAGGAGGCTTGTCGATGACGCACAAGAAAGGGAAGCTGAGGTGTACGTACACCCGACGGAACAAGAACAACCTTGTTCTTGAGGGTTGATAACGACTCCAGCTAACTGACATATAGGAACAACATGTTGACGAGGAAAGGACGAGGAAGGTTTTCTCTCAGCATCTAAAGAAAACGACAAAGGAGAAGAGGATGAAAAAGAAAGACAACGCCGTCCAGGTTCTTTGGTAGTAGAGGCGCATGAAGAGAATGTGCCTCGTGATGAACCAGAGCTCCTACTACTACTACAAGAAGAAGAAGACTCTTGATATGTTTCTCCTTCTTCATTGTCTCCCCTTGGAATGAGAACTTGACCTTTCTGGAGTCTCATGCTTCTTTTCTTTTCCTTTTTCATCTCCTTCATCTTCAGATAACGCTCATGCCGAGCACGCTTCCGTAACTGCCGTTTTGATTCTCCTGTTGAAGAGGAAGAAGATAGAGACACAGGGGAACTCGACGGTGAAGTAGAAGAACAGCAAGTGGAAGAAAAATCATAAGAAGAGGAGACTAAAGGAGGAGAAGAAGAAGAGGGGGATGAACAAGAACAAGAAGAAGAAGAGGAAGTTTCCGAAGTCATGGTGATTCAGTCTGAAAAGTGAAGACGACTCTCTGGTTGTGGGAAACTTCTCTCTCTCTCTTTTCTCTCCTCCACCTCCTCTTTCTCCTGCATAGTTGTGAGGAGAAGAAGATTGTGGGGAAACCTTTCGCTTTCCCTTCTCTCCGTGTGTTTCTCACCGCCTTATAAAAACCCTTATTTTTCTGGCTTGTTTCTTTAACTTCAAACGAGAAGAGATTGCGTCAGCTGTCAAGTCGGTTCTTCCGGTTGATCTGTTTGATACCGCAGAAATGAAAGAAAGATAGGACACCAGGTAGAAACTAGAGAAGGAGACCTCCCATTGTGGTCTTATTGACCTTGTCACGGGGTACGTAGGTAGGCAACGGGGAGAAGCAAAGAACAGTGAAAGGCAAGGAACGATGTGGCCATGGAGACAGAGAAAGAAAAAAAGAACATGAGGCGTAAGGACTGGAAGAAGAAGAACTTGCAAACTTCGGGAAGTGGTCTACTTTCGAAATGAATGAAATAACAAACGAACACATGCAAACGCTTTTGTCAAGACTGAAGGGAGCTACGTGAAAAGTGTACGAAGAAGAGAAAAGAAGAGGCAGATAGTCACCTTAGAGTCCCTTCGTGAGTTGTCGCGAGGAAGGTCTCTAATGTAATTTGTCTTTCTTCTTCTGTTCTTTTCGGGTCTCTTTCTTTCTAACTCCACCTTAGATGGGAATTGGAAGAGACCGTGAACGCATGTACATGCAGCAGAAACCGTTGGTTACGGGAGAGGGACATCGATGATCCTTGCTCTTCCCCGCCGAGCATTCTGACTGGCACTCATTTTGACTAAAGGCGTCCATCTCAATCTATTTCTTAAGCTGCCAGCATGCATTCGATCGAGACTCCTTCTCCGGTCTGACTAAAGCAGCGGAGGCAGACAATTTCGGCCTGATGATGTTGATGAAAGCGGCTTCGGCTTGAGTTCACTCGAGCAAAGACTTTTCAGCTCTAGTTTGAGCATATCGATTGACTTAAGGAGTGCCTACACTCAGGCCGATGGTCGGTCTTTTGGTTCGCAATTGACGAGCACAAAACCAACACCGTTACGGTACTGTTATCTTCACTGCTTTCATTCATTCACTTTCCTTGTGCCCGGCTTTCTTTGGAGAATGATGGTGGAGACACA
>NW_027154092.1:3872-19593 GCF_002600585.1 Cystoisospora suis
GCGACGAGGAGAAACGGCAAACGTTTCCCCTGCCGTCGCCTGTAGAGCGTACTGGAGGAGGGACGTGACGGCGAGGTTCGCACCTTCGCATACGAGAGGATGAATGAACGCCGTCAGGAGTGAATGTATGAAGATTTATACACCTATCTGTATGCTGATAGATTTTCCGGCAAAGGTTGGCGGCTGTAGAGAGCGCTTGCTGAAGAAGATTCCCGATCATCAGAACCGCTTTCAGATAAGAAAGAATACCTAAGATTCCGTTTGGAGTGCGGGACACCGATTCTCCCGTCCTCTCTCTTCGTTCGCTAGCTGTTTGTGTCGATTAGGATCAAGCCTAGTGAGAAGACTAATGGCCCAACCACAAAGAAGCTTCCTGGAGAAAAGAGTGATGGACTGGTGAGAGAAGACCATGAGGAATTGGACATCGTCCAATGTTAAGAGAAGCTTCCCTTGATGGCAGCTGATACAAAGAAGGGTAATCGGGGGCTAGGAAAGAAACCGTATCATAGTGTGGTAACTGCACGTATACTTCTATATCTGCGTAGACATACGGTTACTGTTGTCTTTTGAGCTTTCAGCTGGAAGGATAGCCTCCCTTTCCTGACAGCTGGTCAACTTTTAGCTGAAGCCATCTGAGCAGGGAAACGGTCGGACGCGGAGGATACCTTTTTGTCAACACGTACAAAACCTAGGGAACATCTCAGCTGCGCTGAAGGGCAGAAAAAGGAGGGTAGGCAGGAGAAGCGGAAGTATCAGGTTAGCGCAGAAGGGGAGGCATTCAGCTATGCGCCGTCCCTTCTATGCACCTCAGAGTCCGGAAATCAAAACCGAGTCAATGCTGTCCGTTGAAGTGGAACGGTAACGAATGTGTTCGCATGAAAGAACGATAGTATCTTGTGTAGAAGACCTTGTTATGATGCTTGGCAGCACGCTCATACGACGGAGGCGCAACAATGCGGGATTGTTGACGACAAACCATGGCTGGGAGGGAAGAATCAACTGTACGCGAGTTCTTTTAAGATACGTGAGCGGAGGACATACTGAAAGGACAACTATGTATGCACAGTTCTAAAAGGGCAGGCACCCGGAGTTTCCCCCTTCCGCTAGGTATGAGTACACCAGTGTGTGGCTTATTCAGCGTTGTCGAGCAGTTTCAGGCCAGCACGAGGCTGTGGTTGTCTGTCTCAGCGTTCGAGACAAGGTGTTTGGTTCCTTAGCCATCAACGGTTGTTCGTTTGTGCATATTCACCCATACTGACACTCCTAAAGTTCTTGTCCGGTGTACGACGAGTGCGGGAAGCTTCCAGGGCTGCAGTCCGATGGCGAAAGGGCAGGAAAGACAGCATGGCTATTTCAACGCTCAGTAAAAATATGCAGAGAGGTCGTTAGTTGAATGAGGGATTCCTATGTAAAGAAGACTGGAAAACAAGCGGATCGCATCGGGGATGGAGAATGAGAAACGTCGAGAATTTTCGGTGTCGGGGCGGCGGCTTGGAGGAGACACCTGGCTTGATCAAGAATGCCAACTGGCAACGTTGTTTTGAAGTGGGTATCCCGCAGGAAGTCAGAAAATGTCGAACGGGTGGAGGTGTGGAGATTTTCGTTTCGAAGAAAGCAGCGTGCTGTCCCTCTGACACCCTCCCGTATAGCCGGCCGCACTATCCTTAGGAGTAAGACGCCTCGCCGATGAAGCTGGCAAATCATAACGAAGACAACTAAACGACGAGAACAGTGGTAGGCGGGTAGATTGTCTCCTCTGAAGAAGTCGACTCGGAGAAATGTACAAAAGCCTCCACACGAGAGAAGTAACTAACTTCGCGTCGCATCCTACCACCCTCCCACGCATGGCGCTGAACACCCCTAGAACTGAGGCTGTCCGCAGCCGGGCTGCGGGTGTCTTTTAACGGCAGGCGTTTTCTAGATAGCCCGGAAGTACTAAAAAAGACCCTCGACCAAATAACACAGAAAGCGACAACCCCGTCCGTCGTGTAAGCCAGAACAGTTGGGGCGAAGAATTGATTCTCACCGCGGTGACCTTGTCTTGTCTTTCCCGTTGCTCCGGCGCCCCACCTTAGTAAATAGCAGGAAGACACGGAAAGACCAGAAGCAAAGACAACACAGCACTCATAAAAGTTTCCCTTATGATACTCGTTAAGGACGCCCGGCTGTTGTCTACTTGCATCCTCCAGACACACTGCCATGGCGCGGAGAATGTGCCTGCCCGCTGTCGATCTCTGTACGCATATGCAAGAGTTCTGGCGCCATTGGTGCACCCCAGCGTGAAAAGACCGGATTCTGGGCGGTTGAGGTTGCCTCAGAACGCGAGCAAGACCCGGTAGACACAACGTGCCTTTCTCCCAACGAGGCCGGAATCCCGGGAGGCACTTGGGATCGGCGACTAAGGCGCAATGCAGGAACTATGAATGTCGGAAACCGCGAGAAGATAGGTTTTCGAAAAAAGAATTGCTGAGCTATCAAAAATTTTGCCCTCCTGTCTTTTAGGGCGTGGAGAACGAAGTCGTCTTCCTTGGCCCAGCCCCTAGATGTGTTACTTCTCGCATGCAAAGATGTAAGGTCGTTCGCGGGCGTCCGCCCGTTCGGGCCTTAGGAGGCCTTGGAGCCCCAATGTTCGGGAAGATAGTGTTGTGTACAGAGGGCACTATAAAAGAAGACGAAATGCAGCTGAGCCGCCAGCAGTTTTTCTTAATGCTGACATAGCCTACGACCCTGTCAATTATTTGTCTTCGTTTTCTCCCGTTCTTGAGCTCGTCAAAAACTCAGAGGCCTGGAACACGGAGCGTGACAAACGCGGCAGCACACTTGCCACTCCAAGGATACAGCTACAGCAGCCATCCCAAGCAAAACTCCTGCAGTAGATTTTTAGCGGGGGAGTTCGCGGCGTTGTCATCTTCGTCTCTCTCTCGGCGACGTATCTACAAGGCTCGGCAGGGCGTTTGGGTCTCGCTGGTTTGGCGAAGACTAGAGCAGTGCGAATCCACCCACAACCCGGCTTTTAGGTTTCTGACAAGATGGTGAGACATATGGTCTGCGCCCTAGACTTAGCTGGCTCTGGCGTCCGAGTACGTTGTCACAGCCGCCCTCAGCGGAAGCAATGACCGGATGGCAATTTCTAGGACTGGAGACCGAGCGGTGGGATGGGAAATCAGATTCCTGACGTATACTTGGAGCGGCTCTCAGCTGCCGGGAGCGGGAACCACTGGTACTGACCAGTGAAGGGCCACAGCAGATCAATACACATTGCAGAACGCAAGAACGAGGTGGAATGGTCAGGTGAACCTGGTGTGTCGCTTCGCAGACAATCGGCGGAGACGCTTCCTTACCTTTTCCACAGCGCAGGGTAAGGGGAAGGTTAAAATGCTAGAAGAATCAATGTGAACTCTCATTTAGTCGGAAAGCCATTCTGACTTCCTTGCGCCATTCAACCGGTCACTCGTGGACACCATGCGTGTCCCGACGGGAGAACACAGCACTGGTGCCATTCCGAACTCCCAGCGAAGGTACAGACGGACGCAAGCCTGTGGCGGACCTCTTCAAACGAGGGTGTCCCGCAGCTCTATTTAACTGGTCGGCCACGTGCCATCATTCTTCCTCGGGTCATACCACCTGGGCTGCTTGATCCGACGACGATGCATGACCCAGTCAGATTGATAGAACTACGTACAGTACTGATTGTGATCCCGGGCGGATGTGCATGCGAGCTACAGGGAAGAAAGCAGTGCGTCTATCTTGTAGTCTCCCCAGCGTATTCGACGACGTACCAGTGGACTGACGTGAACACCCCCAACCTGACACGTTTCATGTGCCCTGTGGTCTTGAGCAGGACCTGATGTCCCTGGACACGCTGAAGCCACAAGATCTGCCTCATGGTATGTGACACAGTACCTGATAGACGCGTTGCAGCTGACTTCTACTATACAATCGTAATACGACCGGCGCCAAATGCTACCAGAAACACACCATAGCCCCCATGCCGACAACTCCGGAGAGCGGTCCTACAGGCTGGCAGCGCGGTGACTTGGACGGTTACTGCCTTTCTCGCGACTGCGGTGAATGCTACACAGTTACCCCAAGTGGGTTGTGCCACGACTTCACACGGGAGCCCAACGCAAGCTACGAAGAGTGCTAACACGCCGGCGTGTCAATGTACTTCAGGAATCACACGGCGGGGAAGAAGACAGTCCATGTCCCTCGTAACGCGAGACATTGAGAAGGCATTTCCAGATAATCCTTATGAACGGTAATACCCGTGCGTCTGGTTTGCCACGCCTTTTCGTGAGTAACTTCACTTTAGCTACAGTGGCTACTCAGTCCGCGTTGAGGCATCGCTCCGGATCTTCCTAGTAGGTAGTAGTTCGACTGAAAGAAGGCGGTATCGACGCTGTTGTGCAGGCTCACAAAGAGACCGGATCTATACTCTCCAGCCGACATCGTTGCGTAAGCCTCGCTCCATCTGAGCCATGGGAGGGAAACAACCTTCGGCCGGAAAAGCCTTCTCGATGTAAAAGCAGGATGAGTGCGCACAACTGGGCAAGCTTCTGGCTTGTATTCCGAAGGTCTGGCTGCATATCTTTCGGCCGAAGTCTGGTAACTTTACAGGAGACAACTCGAGGTCGGCCAGTACTGTTCGCCCCGTTCATGGCAGGCGTCCTAGTAGACTCACCGCGGTTACAACTGGGGGCAGTGGAAGCCAGTATCTGTGAAAGCCTAGCCATAAAGAGCAGCCCTCCAGAACTCACCGTTAACTCCCCTATAACCCTTTCGTTGCAGGCCAGCTCTACAGCGGACTCCTCATTTACGAGCGCCGCCAGAGGGTCGCTCAATCGACGTATGCAACGAGGTGAGGACGGAAGGTGCGCTCTGTGAAGCGCGTGCTTGCCTCCTGTATGCATCCCTTCCACTCCAAAGCATGGAGCTTCTTTTCCCAGTTCGCGCCAAGGCAAGAGGCGGCGTGTGACTGCGGCCAGGCTGGTAGTTGCTGACAGACTGCGGCTATACTGTCATCTCCACCTTGTCCGGCCTTCAGTCTTGCACCCGGCGGTCTACAACATTCCGATCCAGGAGAATAGTCAACCCACTGGATCCCAAGGTTTGTCACTTGGCCTAAGGAGAATTACCCTCACAAGTCGGGGTTAAGAAGTGCGTCCCAGCGGCAGATTGAGCTGTCGCGGGCAAAGCATTGAAGGAAGTTCTAGTTGAAGAGATAGCCTTCTGCGCAGAAGGAAATCCAAGAGTTTACTGGAGAAGGGGAGGCCACGTGCTCCAGTTCCCCGGGCATGGCTAGCCCTGGCGGGCGCCCTGCTGAAACCGATGACTAGCAGAGGAGTTTAGGCCTTGCTTTCATTGCTCGGACTGACGTGAAAGGGGGCGAAGCAATGGGAACGCACTGCCGTTGTTTCGGGAATCTAACGGAAACAGCAGTACCTGCAGCCAAAAGGGGATCCCCGGAAGCATATGCTCCGTTGCCTGCAGTACCAGTTACCTAGTTGCCCAGCAGAACCTCCTGTTTCGTTGAAGTTTGTGAGGGACACACTGGATGTTCGGGACATCAGCGCCACTGACCAAGGCCACACGAAGAAAAGGAGAGATAATGGCGCACCGAGGTTCGTCCACTGCCGTTACTACCCTGCAGTCGAGCCAACAGTAGCTACAAGTAAAAGGGAAAAAAGACGTAATGCCGGGCGCCCCACAGAGTGTCCTGTCTGGCCCTGGACGTAGCAACAAAGCACTACAGATCCCCTTATTTGGGGGCTATATAGCCGTAGTGACTACCTGGGACAGCAATTTATAACGCTTGAGTCCTCGCAAGGGCTACTAGGGCAGTCAGCATGGTACCTGGACTCCGAGAAGACGGCTCCTGTAACGACGGCAGCAAAACCGAAAAGCCAGGAGTATGCTATTGGAAAGGACAGTCTCGTTAGAAAGCATTTCATTTGGCTGGCCCCAAAAAACAAATCCACTCTCCTCCCAGGAAAAGTGGAAGCCTGGACAGGCATCGTCCGCTACTTTCTTGTCCTGAGTGCCTGCTAGGCAGATCTTGACCAATGACATCGAGGACTCCTCGCCGAACCAGCTGGCCGTGCGCACGAGATTCTTTCGACCGAGACAGGCTGGCCGGGCCAGTCTGTCTCTGCAATCACGAGTAGGGTGAAGCGTTGGACAGGTGTCCTACGGACCACGGCTCGAACAGGGAAGCCGGCTTGCGGTTACTGTTCGAGCGTGCGCCCGCGGATGTCTTGTACCAATCCGCTTTGACTTTTTCCGCAGGACATCAACGAAGGCGAGAGGCCATATCACGTTTTACCACGAAGCAACAACCCGAACAATCCAGTGTAAGGCAGCACGACGAAACATCAGGTTGCCCGACGAGAAACGCAGACACCCCTTAACCAGTATACTACCGGCGACGCTGATACTGGAAGTGGAGAGCGAGAGGCGTCCGATGTATATGGTGGTCAAAGGCGCTTCTCTGTCTCTGCTCAGATATGTCCTTCCGAAGTGGTCGGAGCCAAGTCATCTGTGGACTGAAGAAGCTGTTTTGTTGGCGCAGAAGGGCGAGACCCGGAAGCCTGGTGAAGAAGTTGTGATAGGTGTGACAGGCCCCCGACTCAGCAAGCCTTTTCCCGTGCTACTTGCCGCCGTGCCAGTCCTTCGGCCGACAGGGAAAGTTCGCATTTCGTAGTAACCGGTGTAATGCCCCCTCCTCGATCTGCCCCAGACAACGTGAGAATTTGAGGAGTATGACGTCGCGACGATCTCCACGCTCATCTGTCAGCGAAAAAAGCGCTTCAGCTCCAGCCAACCTTGCTGTCCGATCTTGTCCGACAGGGGACATCGAGAAAAGCCACCCGAAAATACACGCGCGTGACGTTCATGCACCTCCGTACTCCTTAATGACAAGTGATATTGATGGTGCGACCGGTTCAAGGTACGTAGCAAGACAGCGGGCGGGCTGCAGGCCCACTCTGCAGGAGCTAGTGCATAGTCTTGCCCGGGAGCGGCCCCTGATGGTGAAAGGACAACTTCAGGATTCAAAAGCAGGAGGTTGGCGCGTTCTTGGCTAAGAGCCGACATGAACCACCGACCGGAACTGTTTCAAGCACAAGTATGAACACTTCTTGATAGAGCCCCTGCTGCCGAGAGAAGCTGAGTGCTAGCGTACTTGCAGCTGCGTTAACAGTCTCGTTTACCCGCGCCGCGCCCACACGCAAACTCTTTCAGGTGATCCCTCGATGGGGGCGTTCTGTAAGGTGCTTTACTGTTCTTGGCACGGAAGTTTTAGGCAAAGTAACGTGGTGGGCTTGAGCCCTCCCCAGGGACCTGACAGTTCCAGCAATCCCGGCACGTGCCGGGGGAAGCTCTAGATCTCCTGCCAAGCTCCAATTTTGCAACGCCCAAAGAGAGCGGCGAGACAGGCTTCCGATCCAGCAAAACATCCGGCCCCGAGCAGTACTCTCGCCTGTGTGCTGATCTCCCGGTCGCTCGGGACAGCTTCGTTGCGATCGGCCTAGGCTCGCTGCATTGCTTGACTGGCCTCCGACTGTGCAGGTGTATACCCGTGAATGCGAAGAGGAGGGATATCGATCCCCAGTCGACTGCGGATATCAAAGGAGCACAGGTAGGCCAGCTCAACCCGGCGATCCGGCACTCCTTCCGGAAGGTATAAACAAGGTGTGCTGGCTATCACCTTTGTCAACATTCACGTACATTCTCTCGATGCTTTGCAACAGGCTGATACTCAAAAAACGGGACTGAAGACGTCGCGCCATGTCAACCCGCTCCAGCCGTCCTACGTCTGGGACGTTCGTCCGTCCACGTTCTTCGTGCACACTCCCACACAAGCAGCTGAGGATATGGCCGGAAGAAGTGGGACTGCAACCTCAAAACGCGCTAGGGTAAGCGCCCAAGACCGTTCCCGTCCTCGGCCAAACGCTGGGAAGCAACCCCCTAACGGCCAGACCAACCCTGGACCTTCCACCACTCCAGGTGTGGCTGTCGCCGCCGTCCAGACTGCCGCGTCGTCCTTCGACACAGCGGGCTCCCCGTACGCCAGCGAACAAAAGTGTTACAGTGAACATTCGGGCTGCTCTGATAGCAGCCAAGCAGCGAAGTCAAGTTCGAAGCTTGGTGCAACGCCGGACTTCAGAACAGTCCCATTTCTCTCTGAAAATTCTTCTCTAGCTCCCAGCAGGAAATATATCCCGCACCTGGCTTCAACAAACCCGTGGCAGCAAGGCTTGCAGCCACGAAGCAAACATGAGAGAAGGCAGTTGACAGCTGCAGAGAAGATCGCCCTGCACGTTGAAAATCGGCTCTGACCGTGTATATCAGATATGCTGAAGGCGATTCGTGCCTGTGATTCAAAAGGGTGCTAAGAAACAACTCGGAATCGCCCGCACGTCAACTGGGCACACAGACCGGGTGAACGTGTAATCACGGGTCAGGGGTTACGTTGACGTGGCCAGGCCAGAGAAGTAGTGCTCGAGTGGCTGTAACTGAAACTCTGAAGCCTGGCCGAAACTATACTTCCAAGCCCGTGTGGCCGGCTTTCTCTTAAGTTGAACAACTACGTCCTTCAAGAATGCTGGCCCTCTCGTGAGCTTAAGACGGTCGCCGGCCTCGCATGTGGGCAAACCCCTGGAACCGTGATGGGCCGTGGCAGACACTGGTGCCGGCACCACGTTGCCTGGACAGGCAGTGACAGAACGTAAAGTGTTTTGGCAACGGACAAACTTCATTGGGACAGAACGAGTTGCTAGAGAACGAGTGGTCGTGGCCCTTGTTGCCATCTCACGCGACTTTCCTTCAGTGGCACTCCACTCCGCAATGAACGCACGGCCCCTGATGGGCGGCTCGACGCAGCCTCACACTTTGCCGCAGGAAACCAGTCCCTACGTGGTTGTTTGGGCTGCAGTCGGCGCAGACAGGCTCAATGCGGTGGACCGGACAGACACACTCGCCCGTAGTGCTCGCGGAACGGGCTCTCGCCTGCCGGTCTTTGCAGAGCCGTGGAGAAGGTACGGCTAATCTATAGATGTAAGCACAAGGCCCTGAGGGCAGAACACCACTTTGGTCTTCATTTCGCCAAATTTTATGCCTTCGTCTAAACGCGCGGTACCAAAAAGAGCAGTCATGCCTTGGCTCTCGTTACTTCCTTAGGCGAGATCGTTTCGTCACGTTACTAGATTGGGGACGAGAGGGAGCCGCCTCCAGGACAGCGAACTACCAGCCTATCCTGCGGTTTTCGGGCAAGCACAAGGTGCCGAGCCATCTTTTCGTATTGTGTTACTTTTGCCGAAGCGGTTGTCCCATTCTGTTTCAACAGCTTACGAACGTTCATACGATGTGCCACGAAGCCGCTTACCTGCGCTGGTCTTGACGCCTGGAGTGTGCTCTTCGCTCCAGGGTTCTCCGGACAATCGTCTCCGTTTGCCATTTTTGGGAGCCCGGGAGGTAAAAGGCTCATACCGACTATTCTCCCAGAGAGCCGTCCTTTCTCATCGGTGCTTATTATCAGCGTTTAGTGTCTACGGTGTAACAAACCATGTGGAGCTTGGGAGTTGCTGCCAAGAGCTTCATCTCACCTAGCCCTCAGCGGTTCGCGGGCGCGCGGCTGCGGGCCTACGGGAAGCTCTACCCCCTTCGTGGCTCTTCTTCGGCGTCTCCATGCACATCTTCGCCGGCGCCAGCTCCTGGCTTTGCCTTGGCTCAGCCTATGTTTCGCGACGAAGCGTTCTGCCGTGCTGACCGAGGCAGAAACGGAACACTCGGTCAAAGGCGTTTCGCCACCTGTCTGACTCCTCTTGTCTCTTCTTTCATGAAGGACGGCAAAGTTCCCATGTTCGTAAATAACGAGTTTGTCTGTAGCAAGACAAACATCGCTCAAGACCAGGCAGCGCATCTCATACACTGCCCTGCGACCAACGTAAGTTGCGGAGGGCTACGGGGCTCTTCGGTAGCAGCAGCACCATATATTCAAATTCCGCCTGAGCCTTGCTAGCAGGAAAAAATTTGCCGACGAGGACAGACCTTCGAGCGACTGGCAGAACAGGCAGGCAATTGGTGAGGCGAACATGAGGGCATCGGCTTGGCTCCGATGAAACCGACGTCTAATCCGTTGCTCAGAGGTCTTATTTCTTTACTCAGGGGTTGCTTGGTCTCCCGCAAACGACAGCCTGGTTCTAAGCGGCAGTAATGAACTTCCAAGGTGGGGGGAACTTTGGGCGCTCAGCTTCACGTCACTGTTAGTCTCTCTCTAGGATGAATGTTGACGCTCTCTACTCAAGTACCATGGTTGTCGAGTTTGCTAGCGGATGCGCTTGACATATATTCACTCCCTGTAGAGTACCCTACTATGTTCTGCAGGATCTTCTAGCAGTCAACCCTCAACCCTCTGAAGAAGAGATCAGCAGGGCGATCCAGAGCTGCGCAACGGCTTTTCCGGAGTGGCAGCGACTGCCACTGTCTGAGAGAAAGAAGTATTTCGTCTCCTTCTTGAATGTGCTAGAAAAAGGAAAGGAAGAGCTGGCTGCCATCATCACTCGAGGTGAGCTTACCCAACTGCCGCACTCTCGGAAGAGGGTCAGCCGCGCCCCATCCGCTACCGCCTACAGGGGATCCTTTGATCCCTCATTGCTTCTCTCAGGGGGTGCCAGACTGCTTGCGGGGTCAGTCTCATTAAAGCGCAATGGGTGCTGCACTGTGAGCTTCGTGGCACCACTCCGGCCCGGGACCTCTTCCGTCGGCTGCCGGGCTGAGAATGTGCAGCTTGCTGGCTACGTAATGTAGTGCACCGTACAAGAATAGAGAGGAAAATATGCTAGAATGAGTTTCTCACACGGACCGACAGTAGAGGGTGATAGTGCTGTTTTTACCCCTGACATGGCTACGCTTGTTCTCCGTTTGCTTAGAACAAGGGAAGACTTTGTCCGACGCCCGCGGGGAGGTCAGGCGCGGCATTGAGGCAGTTCAAGAGGCGCTTTCCGCATCTTCCTACCTCATGGGTGAAACGATGGGCAACGTGTCAAAGGGCGTGGACTGCTTTACCTATAAAGTTCCACTTGGTGTCTGTTGCGGCATTACTCCGTTCAACTTCCCGGCAATGGTAAGTTCAGCTCGGCAGGGCTTCGCTGCAGAATCAGCTGATCCCCTTATTTCCTTTTCATTTATTAAAGAGAATTTTGCGGGACTGCCTGAAGTAAATCACTGAAGAACACCTGTCTCACGTTGAAACAGGGAGTGAGCTTTTCTCCGCGTTCTTTTGCCCCCGAGAGAACTTCGGAACGAACGAATCGGGGTTCTACGTGATGGCTAGAGACTCTGAATTGTTCTGCTCAAGCTCTGATCCCTCGTAGGAGGTTGGGTGTACTGTCCAAACTCGCAGGTTCCCCTATGGA
This sequence comes from Cystoisospora suis, assembly GCF_002600585.1. Taxonomy (NCBI): domain Eukaryota; phylum Apicomplexa; class Conoidasida; order Eucoccidiorida; family Sarcocystidae; genus Cystoisospora; species Cystoisospora suis. Next base: position 15,287 of record NW_027154092.1, read on the forward strand.
TGTTCCCCGTGGCATGTTTGGCTGGTAATACATTCCTGCTGAAGCCGTCCGAGCAGACTCCTCTGGCGACCATGAAGATCATGAGTTTCATTCAAGAAGCCGGCTGGCCACGCGGGGTCGTCAATGTCGTGGTACGGCTTGAATAAAGTGTTTTTAATCGCAGCGACGGCTTAGTAGTAAAGGCATAGCGAGGCCGCACTCTCTAACTCGAATCGTTGGCAACACCGAGACGCGTGCCTTGCAAGTGGCGCCGCCTTTCGCAGTGGAGATCCAGTGGCCTTAACGTGTTGCTTCTTCAGACGGACTGAACGAGTTTATACTGACTCCGGAGCGGTTCGCCGGTGGAGTACTATTGTCAGCCACGACGTGAGGATGAGAGGATGGTTCTTGGGATTCTTTTTGTGCAGCACGGTGACCAGAGAACCGTCGACCTTCTCTGCACGCACCCGACGGTTGCGGCTGTGTCTTTTGTCGGCGGTGATGGGGCGGGTAAGTACACCGATCAGGATAACAAGTAGAGCTCAGATGCGCAGTACTCGAAGTGGGCTCCGAATGGCCGTTGCTTCCGCTCCGGGCATAGACGGTTCAAATGGAGACTTGTCAACTATATGCCGTAGAGCCAACAACACTTGCGTCAGAGATGCACCCGGGCCTATGAATGTTAGCCGGGACGTGAGGCGGCTTTTGTGCCCTTTCTCCTCTCTGTTCTGGCGTGAAAACTTCCATCTCTTGTGCGGCCTACGGGGAAATGTGATTTTCCAGGAAAGCGGGTTTACGAGCTCTGTGCGACATCTGGCAAGCGTGCTCAGTGCAACATGGGTGCTAAGAACCATGCTGTTGTTATGCCCGGTAAGCGCTCGGCCCGCTAGCGGTTCGTCGACAACCCTCGTTAGGCTTTTTATGCCGTCTCCCGGCAGGACGTAGAGCTGTCACGAATTGTTTAAGGGAACGGGACTGGACTTGGCTTTCTCCGTTGTAATGTAGTCCGTCACGGCGTCCGACAGAAGCAAAACGGCTCGGTAACATTAGAAAAAAAAGCGAGTAAAACTAGGGAGAGAAGACTTACTTGTATATGCATTATGAGCTACTCCAGAAAACGCGAAACTTGGTGCTCTTTCTCCTTTGGTCGCATCAGTAAAGTAGCACCACGGTTCATCCTTACAGGAATGTTTTGACTTCCGGACGCGGTATACATAGTATGATTCCTTTGTCAGCTGGAGCATCTGTGAAGAGTTGGTTGGACATTATGCACTGAGCTGAGGCCCTTTTCCCCATGAGCTATTCTGGGGCTCGTAACAGGTCGACCTTCTTTGCTGTCCTGTGAATATTCAGATGCTAACAAAGATCAGGCTCTTGATGGAGTGGTAGGAGCTGCATTCGGAGCGGCGGGACAACGGTGCATGACTGTAGCAGTCGCACTTCTGGTTGGCGAAGCTGGGAATTGGCTGGACGACTTACTTCTTCGAGCAAGTGCATTGAAAGGCGAGTCCTTAGCGACCCTTCCCGTCATTTAGCTGATAGACAGGCACAAGCGCAGTGCTAGCCTGTGCGTGCCTGAGAAACTGCCTGCCGGAATAGCCGGATAGAGAACAGTCTTTGTTGAGACACCGTCGAGGTTCCCGTGTATACCAGATTTACAACACACCAGCAGACACGTGCTTGAAATACTGTAACCAATATCGTCGTCGCGTAGACTGGAGTTCGCCGGTTAGGCTACACCCTCTGACCGTCATCTTTGTGAAACTCAAAAGCATGCATTTCGAGACACGAAAACCAGCGTCAGTGTGCTTCGCTTGTCGTCGTCGTCACGCTCTTGCTCGTCAGGAAAAGACTATTTTGTCTTTCAGGTCTATTGTGATACTGATTCTACCCTGCCTTGTTCCGCTATTGTAGGTGCTTGGCCAAGTGTTGTATAACTCCGTAATCTCTGTTCAGTCTCCGCTACCGATAGCCCTTCAACTTTCGCAGCTTTGTAAGTAAATAGCCAGGAGAACCTGCGGGTTCAGATATTCTTCCCTGCGATTTTTCAAATGTCTCTTTGTCGCAGTTGGTTGGGGCTGGGACCCCGACGTTGACGTCGGGCCTGTGATATCGAAGGAAGCAAAGAAGAGAGTCAAAGAAGCAGTGAAGAAAAGCGTCCAGGAGGGAGCTAAGATTGTGCTTGACGGTCTTCATCCCGTTGTTGAGGGAGGTCATGCGAACGGAAATTTCATTGGTCCAACGGTCCTTAAGCTACCTCACTTCGATATTACAGCATACAAGGTATTTGTGTAGTCCTTCAACAGTTGGCATGTGTGAAGCCGGAAGAGACGGGTACTGTAGTCAAATGGTATACGTTAGAACAACGCGACTGCCCTCTTCTCGACAAAGGCGGAGGGCTCTTTCTGGTACGCTGCGCAGACACCGTCGATGAAAACTCGAGAGTACCCGGCACGCTTGCTTGAACGATCCAATCGAAATGTCCTAGATCATACACTTGACTTCCAGTGACAAGAACCCATTTTGGAATGGTTCGAAACGGCGAGATTGTCGTACTGCGCGGCGGACTGCTGCTGAAAGCCCCGTAGTGTTCCACCGAGGCAAAGCTATCATCACGGGGGAGGGGAGGAAAGGGTGGTCTACCCGGCATACCAAATACGTTTTGTCGGACTGCCTGGTCGAAGCAAGACCAGCGAAAACCACCGTGCGAAGACCACAAAAAAGTCTACGACGACTCCTGTTTGTTTGATTCAGGAGGAACTATTCGGACCTGTTCTCTGTGTGAAGAGGGTGAAAAACCTCGAGGAAGCGACCGAGATCATCAATAAAAACAGATATGTAAGTCCACTCCTAGCTGATCTACGAGAGCAGAGTCTTCGTACGAGACAGTCTACTGCCTTTAAAGGACTTCACGTGTTTGCTGCGTAATCCTATGCGGCGAACGACTGAGGTAAAGCAGTAGTAGTTTTAGCCACGCGGGTCAAGCTCAGCATGTTTCTCTGTCACATCTCCCTTCGCGCATCTCGCAGGGAAACGGGACAACTATATTTACTCAAAGCGGGTCGGCAGCACGGAGATTCGTACAGTCCGTGAAGGTTGGCCAAGTAAGTCTTTACGAGACAAACCATCTAATGACAACAACAATAACAGAATAAAAAGCACACGCGTCAACAATCCGTTTGGTAGTACGCACGTTTGTTGTCTCTTCAACCAATGTAGTCTAAACCACCCCGGATGGCTCATCACAGCCAGGGAGCCGACCCGGCTACCAGGTTGCCAGCTGACACTGCGCATTGAAGAATCCAACTGTGTCATTCCTTTCTCTTCATCAGGTCGGGATCAACGTCCCCATGCCCTTGCCTACTTCCACCTTCTCGTTCACAGGATGGAATGATAGCATGCTCGGAGCCTTACATTTGAACGGCAGAATGGGACTCGAGTTTTTTACGAAAACCAAGACCGTGTCAGCCGCTTGGGACCCCGATATGCAGAGAAAAAGTGGCATTAGCTTTTAATGGTCAAATATGAATGTGACGGTTTTAACTCCCTCTTCAAGAGAAGAGTACTCACCCCATCTAGAGAAATTCTTCACAGCTTGGTGCCGGGAAAACAAACTGTGTGGCTATCAGACATCCGACTATGTTTGCATGAGGGCTAAGACAGGCCAGCTAGGTTCAGGCGACGAAAGAGCAGGAAGCCGGTGACGAAGCAATCTAACAGGCTTGGCCAGCTAGGGAACGGTGATGATTCTTACGGACACCCAAGAGTCACGTTGCCTTCCTGCACTCGGTGTCCCACCTCTCTTCACTTGAACGGGGGAAAAGCGGCTGTGAAGTTGCCATCCAGTCCACATAGGCACTGTGCCAGACAATCCAAGCGCTGACCCGATTGTCTACATGGCTCGCCTAAGACCGCTGGAAACACTCCTCGCCGCCGGTTCCATCGGCTTCTTCTGCAGACTACAAATACGCGAGCGGACGCAGCGAGAGCCGTCCCAAAATAAACAAAGTGCAGGACGGAAAGACGAAAAAAAAAAAGAAGCCGTTAATCAGACACGCTTTTGTTCGTCTGCCAGTCATCTCTTCTTCTGGGCCGCAATAACGCCCCCTTCTTCTTGTAAGATCTGACCGGCTGTCTTTGCTCCTTCTGCCCTCCGGGGTCTAGCGCTCGGCTATTTGAACGCGGCTCCAAGAGAGCACCACTGTAAAAACTGAAAGAGGATGCGTCCCCGTCCCCCTCCTTTCGTCCGTCCGCTCTGTCCGGAGAACTCCGAGCTAAGCTCCGTTCCTGTAGATGCGACGTTAACTTGCCGACCCCGTAAGAAAGGA
>NW_027154092.1:19600-21306 GCF_002600585.1 Cystoisospora suis
CGATCGTAGGACACAGAGCTGAGGTGGGATATGCGACGTTCTGCTTCCGTGTGCGCAAGAGTCAGGACAGAGCACGCAACACCTAAAGCACCTGCCGTATACGCAAGAACCTTTGTTACAGAGGGAGTGGACCTCGCGCTCCCCAAGCCCCTCGAGAAACGCCGAGATCTCCGGTTTTCCACCTCCGAAGCATCATCAGAAATAACTGCAGCTTCAACCGCCATCGTTCTAAGACTGCCAAATACCAGAAAAAAGGCGAAAAACTTCAAAGGAGTCTTAACTATCGTGGAAAGAATCGAGATCAATCACCCTGCCAAATAAAGCAAAGGCTTTCTAAGGAAAGGACACCAAAGCAGTCGCTCTGTAGCCACTAAGGGTCCACCATGCGTCGCTCTCTCCCTCCCAGACACGGTCAAAATAGCGACGCTGAACACGTCACAGGAAGACGTCGCCGCGCGCAGGACGTACGAAGGGCAGGCCGCCCACCAAGGCGGAGGCGCGGAGCCCTTCCTACCAGGCGATCACGCTTTCCGGATGAGCCCCAATCGCGCGCCCGAAGGCATACGTGAGAAACGAACACAACTGTGCACAATCGCCGATGGGAGCGGGAAAGGATGCACGTTCGGCGGTTCAGGACGTATACCACCGGAGCTTGCAAGAGCGTTCAAATCAAGCAAGAGAGCGCAGCGCCAAGCAAATGTTGACGATAGCCGCAGTTTACGGAGCAAAGCTGCGTATGAAGTCGGCCACAGACGGCCCTTAGGGACTACCCAACTCCTCGGGGCCGCATACGGGGAGTAGGGTGAAATCAAATCGAGCGGGAGACGCGCTCATCCAGTCGGCATGCTGACAGTCCCGGCAGCAAATTTTCTTGTCACAGGACAAGTTACCACGGGCGCACGTGGATCAAAGGACCGAGGAAGGCCCAGCAGCGGGTAGAGTAGTTTGTGAGACCGACTTCTGTGATGCTCTGGCTAGCTTCGTATGGGGGTGCCGGGGGTCAGCGGTGGCTAGGGCGGGACAGACTACGTGTATATAACGAGCAGAAAAGCCCTCGAGACTGCCCGCAAGCCGCGTGGAGGAAAGATATGCCGCTCTCTCGAAGCGCGGAGGTGGGAGGCGGTGTCTCGGGGGAACCAGGCGGAGAGCAGGACTAGTCTCGGGACTTTTCCATGGATATCAGTCTCACGGCTGAGGACAGAGGACATCCCAGGAGGGCCTGGAAACTGTCGGACTGTGGAACATGCCTCGGGGAGAAACGTTTGTCATCGTTGCCCGCCGTAAAGCATGTAGAGAAGCCCAAGCTGTCATGTTTGCAGTTTGCTTGTTGTGACTTCTGTTCTCTCATGTCGGGTCGGCTGCTTTGATTTTGTTGTTGTGGAGCCCTTTAGTCGGTCGATGCATCCTGTAGCCCCGGACACCAGTTGATTTCAGGTGGAGAACCACAGCTACCGGTGGCACACTTCTGAGGACCGGCGTGTCGTGCGCCAGGTCTCGAGGGGTCAGGCATTAACCCGGGAGCAGCAGCGCGGCGCCCCGGGACTGGCCACGGCTCGCGGCAGTTTCCTGGGTTGCACTAACACTGCCATCTGTAAACGGTGCCGCAAGAACTTAATTGAAGTTGATCCAGTCTGTTCATGAAAGGCACGACACGTTTCCTGTACGGACCGAGACGCGCCGTAGTCGGCTCACCGGCGGTGGCTCAC
>NW_027154093.1:0-211 GCF_002600585.1 Cystoisospora suis
TTCAACGATGATGACTTCCAAGGAGGACAATTACTTGAATTTTATTCCTTGGAGATGTCTTTATGCGTCGCTCGAGGAAAAGATTTTAATCGATTGAAGTGTCTATACACCGAAGCTCGAAAACTTCTCCGTCAAGGTGTCGTTGCCGAGCCGAGAAATGCAGGCGTCATTCAAGAGATAGGCGGAAGAATCGCCATGAAGGAGAAGAGAT
>NW_027154093.1:564-910 GCF_002600585.1 Cystoisospora suis
ATACATGCAATTCACTCATAGGCACTTCGTAGTGTCCGCGCTTTTCTTCTCTCTCTCTCTATCTTTATCTATCTATCTTTAATCTTTCTGTCTTTAATCTATCTATTTCTAATTCATCTTTAATCTATGTATCTATATGTGAAGTGTAGATACACCATATAATATACATGTATCATAACAGTACGTAGGTAGAGGAATAGAGGGAGGTATTTTCTAGATATGCATGACGTATGCCAACCTAGGAGTGTATGGGGAAGACTACTCTAAATCGATCTCTCTGTGAAGAGAATCTTCTGTTGAAGCTTTTCTATTGCAGATATCTCTTTCTTTCCTTCTTCTTCTTTTT
>NW_027154093.1:1313-1553 GCF_002600585.1 Cystoisospora suis
ATATATACAGATACATGTATGTGTCTGTAGATATAGATCTATGTGTCTCTATGTGTCTCTACATGTCTGTAGCTAGCAATGATCGGATTGTCTTTGCAGGTCAACTTCTTCGTTCGTCTGTATGAATATTGGCTTGACTAGTGATAGACTTGATGCTTCTCATATACATATATATGCGTATACATATATTTGTATATACATTCACAGATAGATCTCTATCCTGCGTCATCTGTCTGTTTT
>NW_027154093.1:1884-9319 GCF_002600585.1 Cystoisospora suis
TAATCTATCTATCATTGATCTATCTATCTTTAATCTATCTATCTATCTTTAATCTGTCTATCTAGCTAGTCAGTCAGTTAGTTACGCACATACGAATATATATCCCTATATATGTTCGTTCGCTTTGTATAGCATACATATGTCTGTCCTCCTATATATCTACATATATATGTACGTCGACTTCTTCATTCATTTCTCAGGGACATACCACATACACAATTGTAGACATCCCCTATATCTATCTATATAGATATATGTATACCTTCACTTCTCATACGCACCTGCCTACTCTTCCTATATATATATAGATAGATATATATATAGATATAGATAGATATAGATATATATAGATATAGATATATAGAGATATATCTATAAAGATATGTGTAGCTGTGCGTGTATAGGTGGGTATGTTTGAATTTTGATTTTTTTTCCTCGATTAGAAAAACGAATTAAACGTACAAGTTATGTGCCCTACATATAGAGACTTATAGATCGATATATATCTCTCTTTACATATATATCATTATGTGCGTATAGATGTGTATGTGTGTATATACCTATATCTCTTTGTGTACATGTATATCTCTCTTGATCTACGCAGGTGGTCTGTAGGATCAAGTGATAAGGGATGTCTCAGTTCTGCAGTCTTCTCTGCACCCTTCTTTCTCATTATATCTCTGTACGTCTTCCTTCTTCTCTTTCTTTCTTTCTTTGCTTATCTCTTTCTTTCTTTGTTTCTTTCTTTTTTCTGTGAAGCTTCTCACATCTCCAAAGTATGGCCTCTCAACAGATCCGTATATAAGCCTCTTTATACCTGACCTTCTGCGTTGTCTTCGGTAAGATACAAAACCCGATGGGCTGATACATTGATTGGATTCTTCTACTCCTCACTCCTTCAGGTGTATATACACCTAATACCTATGTAGATACATTTTCATTTACTCGTGGATACTTACACATCCATTCGCTTCATCTAAAGAAGGAGCACTGCACGCTAGATAGGAAAACTCTTGTTTCATTGGAGACTTGAGAAAGAAGTCTTGTTCTTTTTCTTTATTTTCTCTTTCTTCTCTATCTTTTGATCTTTCTTGCATTACGTCAGTGAGACAAGAAGTGCAGCTACACTTGTTTAGTCCACTATTACACATACATAGAGATACATACATACATAACGTAGATATAGACATATGTCTCTCTCTCTCTCTCTTTCTCTCTTTTTCTCTCTCTGAATCTGTATGTCTATATGTTTGTATGAAGAATACTCGTATGAAAAGCAGGCGATGCTGTACGAAATTGGGGAATGCGTAGCTAAGTGTGGAGATCCAAGTGATAGATAGATTAAAGATAGATTAAAGATAGATTAAAGATATAGAGACAGGGATAGATACATAATATAGAGAGATAGATAGATAGATAGATAGATAGATAGATAGATAGATAGATTAAAGATAGATAGATAGATAGATTAAAGATAGATAGATTAAAGATAGATAGATAGATAGACGCATTAAAGATTAAGGATAGATAGGTAGATTATAGATAGGTAGTGTGAAGTGAGTCGATAGATTCTCTTCTATTGCTTTTTCTCTGTCCTTTTTCTTACACAGTGCATAGATACATTGAGATATCTTGATAGAAATAGATATATCTCTATGCTGTTGGCGTGCCTGTCTATCTTCTATCATTCTAGTGTATCTACATATCTCTCTATATATATGCGTGTGCGTGTATCGGTAGATGGATGTGAGAAATTGGTCGGAATTTTGGTTTGTCTTTGTATGTTTTCTTGTATTCTCTAGAGAATGGACCCACAAGACTTCTTCTTGATTTACTTTCGTTGCTTTCTTTCTTCCTTTTTCAGATTGCATGCACTTCCATCCATTCTTGCTCCCTACAGTAGAGTATCCTTTCACTGTCTCCAAGAGGAGCTCCAAACAGACAGCCGAGAAGAAGTCATATCTCTGCTCCATGAGGTGAAAAGAAGAAAGAGACAAAAGAGTGTCTCTTCCTCTCTTCCTGAGACCTTTAAAGCGCCCTTACATTGTAGAGATGCGTACATAATACATATTCATATCTAATACATATTCTGTCGCACTTATGTATACATATATCCACATAACCAAACTCACACGTAAGACATAGTTTTCATTGGCATATACATACGTATACAGACATATGAAGACACATTCATACATAGAGACACACATATCCATACATAATACATAACATACACCTCCACGGGACGATAGGGAGAAGCTCTTCTCTCTTTCTTTCTCTGTCTCTGTCTCTCTTTGTTTAAGACAGGGGACTGATAGGCAGCAGTGTAGGTCTATGTCTGTATATATCTCTAGAGTGATACCGCTTTCACGGCTTATATACGGTATCCGTACCTACACATCGGAATGTGTACTTCCTTCCACTGCATACATTATTATATACATATATATTTATGTATATATATGTATGTATTTATCTATATATATGTATATTTAAATGCATGTGTCTCCCTCTGTCTGTCAGCACAGTATAGGGGGGAGAAAAAATTGTCACCTGCAGTCAAGCTGTACGTATGTAAGGGGGTGAAGAACATACACAAATACACGCACATGCATATATATATATATATATATATACGTATATATAGATATGTCCGAGATAATATGCATTCAAGTAGTATTTATATGGATGCACTTATCTTTGCTTTCATAAGAAAAGTAGAGAGAAAAAAGAAGTAGGAAAGAAGTAGGAAAGAGACTTAATTTATCGAAGGGTGGAGTTCTCTTGTTTGGGTCCCTTTGATGAGAAGAAGAGACATCTCTTTCTTCTTCTTCTTGTCACTATTTTGTTTAGGGTCATTTCTCATACTTTTCTTTCTTCTTTTTCGTCTTTCATAACATCGCCTCCTTATTATATCTCTCCCCTATGAATGCAAACATTCTACTGGCTCTGCATGCATGCGTGCGTTGATACAGTGTGTGTCCTCTCCGAGGGCTGTCGACACCGCAGCACCTTCGCTTTCTTTTGTTTTATTTATCTTCTTATCTTTCCTTTCTTTGTTTCTCTTTGTCTTTTTCTTTCTTGTCTCTTGCGTTCTCTCTCTTAGGCAATTTCTACATGCAGAATTCGAGGAGTGATCGATGATGTCCAGGGTGTCTTTGTAGTAAGCGCTATATCTCCGAATATAAGACGAATGATGCGCATGCGATAGAGCTAGTGGAAGAGCCTCTGTCTTGAATAATTCACTGAAGACCACCTACACTCTATCTCTTTTTCTTGTCCTCTGTCTTCTCTACGAAGAGAATACACAAATATATACAGCGATGTATATATATATATATATGCATCTGTACCTCTCCATCTGCATATACATCTCTATACGTATACATTGACGTGGACTGTAGGTTCTTGTGTGTGTAGAGTATGTCTGTATGCATCTGTAGATGTGTGGTATATCTCTCCGCTTCGCATGCACGTGGGGAGGAGAAAATGTTTCTGCTGAACTTATCTCCTGAATGACTGAAGGAGGAGAAAGAAGAGAACGAGAGAGAATAGCGAAAGAAAGAAAGAAGCCCCCAAGTCAAGAGAGAAAGAAAGAAGTCTACTACAACTACTAGTACTACTTCTCACTTTTACAGGAAGCATCAAAGAGAGAGAGAGAATGTGTATGACCTCTTTCTTTCTTTCTTTTTCTTTTTGTCTTTCTCTTCAGCATTATCGGAGAGAAACAAGATCTTCTTCGTCTCTTGTTTCTTCTCGGTCTTCTTCGTCTTCCTCCTCCTTGTTAACGTCCAGAGGACCCGTTTCACAAGAGAAGAAGAGAGAGAATAGAATGATCAAGAATAGCGAAAAGAGAGGAGAAGAACCGATACATGACGATGAAGATAATGAGAAAGAAGAAGAAGAATCGATACCAAGAGAGGAAAGCGTTCTGAAAGACTGGGTAGATTCCCTATCAAGCCTTACGAGAAATCTCAGTCTAGCGTCTCCCTTCGGAGGCGGATCGACCGTCTCTACTATGTCTACTGTGTCTCCTATGTCTACCATGAAGTCTACTATGTCTACTCTATCGTCAAGTTCTTCTCCATCTCTCGGTACCGTAAAGCAGACTAAAATTACATCTCAAACAGATACTTCAATGGCATAAAACATAGCCTATGACGAAGGCTACGTATCAGCCATTCAGGCTATCTACCGTTAATCTATCTATCTATCTAGATACAGATATCTGTATGAGTATATATATATATATATATATATGTGTATATGTGCATGTACTTGTATGTAGATGCAGTCTCGCAAGACTATATATAAATATATATATACATATATAGTCTTCGTATAAGTATGGCTATATGCCTCAGTCCATATGTGTTTCATCGTTTTCAAAGAGATATCTTTACATGCAGATATATATCTATGGGTATAGAGATATATCTAACATATTTATGTAAGTACACATTTCTGTCTATTTCTATATATCTCTCTGTGTACATAGTAGGTTTCCTGTTTGTTCGTGATCCTGTAGCTAGCCAATCGATTCTTCCGCCCCTTTGAGTTGAGAAAAGCAAATCGATTGATCGGTCGTCGATTCATCCCACCTGTTTGTTTGGTAGAGGGAAATGGTCTTTTGTGCTCCACATTTGTTTGGCTAGTCAAAAGAAAAACGAAGGTCGAGACGAGCCTTTCGCGTTAATCAGACTTCCGTTTGTCTTTTCTTTTTCTTTCTTTTCTTTCTTTGCTCTAAGTGAAGAAGAAAGGGAAAGCAAAGAAAAGAAGAGAAGGGCTTTCTATCTGTCTGTCTGTCGATTTGTATGAAACTCCTTTTCTTATCAAGATATCTTTTCTTTGGTCGCAGTCAGCGATCTCTTACATAGGGAGAACGAAAGCAAAAGGAGAGGTAAAGAAAAAGAAGAGAAAGGACAGAATGAAGAGAAAGAGAGATGATACATGGAAGTTCATTGGAAGGAAAGAAAGAAAGGCATGTGACTGCAAGAAGGGAAGAAAAATAAAAAGGATACAGCCGAGAGAGAGACAGCGAGTTGCATCGAGTCCAAGTGTACATACACCAGACAAGACCGATTCTTTTGACGTCTTTCGATGCTTCCTTCTTTCTTTTCTTGAATGAAACGAAGAAAAAGAAAAGCACAAATAAACGGAGTGTATGCGCAGACACCCCCACCAGAAAAGCAAAAAGCCGAAACATTCATCTCTGCCCGCCAAACCGAAGAGCTGTGCATCTATCTATCTTTAATCTATCTACCTACCTTTAGTCGACCTATCTAGCCTATCTATCTTTGATCATCTCTCTAGCTATCTATCTATCTATCTATGTGTAGTTATCTTGATCCACACGTAGCTGGAGCTGTAGCCTAGTCTACCCGCACATCTATGGTATCTCATACATATACGGGGAGAGAGATACGGATAGAAGACCAGGTAGATGGACTACCGATAGATGTAGAGACAGAGAGAACAAATGCCTTAGGTGTATTAGACATGAATCTCTGTATATGTAGGACTATATATATATATATATACAGATATACACAAATCTCTCTCTTTCTCCCCTAGATATGTGTATGTGGCGAAGTTTAGGGTACTTTACTTGCTTTGTGTGATGAAGGAGAAGTTTGCTGAAAGATAGAGAGAAGAAAACACTCTGGACGGAGGGACTTTCTTGAGCGGACGAGGAGAATTCTTGATCAGCCCCATCTTTTGGGATGTCGCTAAAGAATAAGGAGGGAATTTAGATAGCTGCAGTCATACATATATACATCCGTACGGATGACCTATACACTTGCATGCATGCGCCAGTGCAACAGGAGTCCTATACCACGTACATATATATATATATATACATACACATATATACGTGGATGTATGTACAATGTCACGGATCTCGTGAGAAGAGTAAGACACCGTAGTCCAGTAGGAGGGAGATAGAAATCGAATAGGAGAGATAAAGAAAAAGTGAATAAAGAAGAAGATAGACGAAGAGCTGGATAAAGTGAGGCTCCTGTCACTCCTAACACCTACAAGTACTCCTACTACTACATGAACTATTCGTGTGTATTCCTCCTTTTGAATTTTATGGAGAAACGAAAAGAAACGACGAGAGGGGAGGTTCGGTTTGGGAGGAGCTGCCCCCCAAGCTCTTAGTCAATCTTCTGAAGAAAGAAAGAAAGAAACGACCTCTAGACCTATCCACCTACATGAATCGATATATCAATTGATCTCTCTATCTTTCTTTATGCCAAACATATCTAAAATCTCTCCCTATCCTTCTGTCTTTCCTTCAGTTCTTCTTCTTCTTCTATCTTCTTTCTCTTCTGTCTGCGTGTGACTGACTGACTGACTGTCTATGCCGAGGGGGGGTGTGGACCTCAAACCTTCCTCCTCCTGCTGCTGCTCTTGTTCCTCGCCACGCTGCTACTTCTACTCCCTCAAGTGGAGTGTCTTTTTTTTCTTCTTCTTCTTCTCTTCTGATAGTTGGCGCCTCCATCAACATCGCACTCCTCTATTCCAAAGCCCCTATATCTATCCACATAAACTAGCTAATCTTCAGCGTATGAATATGTGTGCATCTACGTATATATATATATATATGTATACTGGAGCGAGAAGGTTATATTATGTCGACAAGCACATGAGCCGTCATTTCTGTTTGATAGAGAGAAAGAGAAAACTTTTGGAGTCTTCCTTCTAGGGGCTGCCTTCTTCTTCTCTCTTTCGGAAAAAGAGAGAAGCAGCTGAAAAGAAGAAGAAGAAGAGAGAGTTTTCTTTTCCTCGTCTATGACAATGAAGCGAACGCAAAAGGGACAGAAACCTCCAGTCTTTCCCATGCTGTTGGGAAGGCTCCTCCTCCTCCTCCTTCAGTCCTATCATCCTTATCCTTACTACGATGCAGAAGGAAAGCAGGACGTTGCTGTGAAAGAAAGGAGGAAGTGTATCGAAAAAGACGAGTATGTCCATGAAGAAGAATGAAAGGCTAAGAAGTCTCACAGTGGAGAAAAGACGAAAAGAAACAGAGAAAGGAATGAAAGAAGGGAGGATCTCTCCATAGTAATAGGTCCAGAGAAAGAGAAGACACAAAAAAGACTTATGCTGACCACCCTAACTGCATGCATCATGAAGAGCATCGACACACAGCCATAGTCACTTAAATACAGCATGGAAGAATAAATCGATTCTCCCTTCTTCTCGAATTACGTTCTTCCCCTCTCTCTCTTTCTGTCTCCCTTCTTCTTCTTACAGATCATGTCTGACTAGAACAACCCTCAAGTCCGGTGTACATACACCCCAAGGTGCCACCTATATACACGACCAGGTAGTTGTCGACATTTACCTACATGTAGAGGAGACCATTCACAATCTCTTCATCTTTTTCGCCTTCTCTAAGAACCTTCCTCGCCATCCCTATTCTTCAATACTG
>NW_027154093.1:9530-9682 GCF_002600585.1 Cystoisospora suis
ATTCTTCAAAAGGGTTTTTTTGATAGAACGTCTTTTCATAGTGTCACTAGTATCTTAACCAAAAGGTGGCGCGTCGTACACTAATGAGTTGAGGCATGCCGTACAGAGGGCCCAAGGCAGCTACCGCTACCTCCTAAACAGAAAGACACGCA
>NW_027154094.1:0-239 GCF_002600585.1 Cystoisospora suis
CCCCTCTGGTGCGGCTCGAGGCCGTTTCACCATGTCCGGTGATACTTTCGGGCTCCAATAGAGCCAAAACGTTAGGCTTCACTAGAAGCCATCCATTTATCAACAGTTCCCGCGCTTGGAACGAGTTTTTTTGCACAAAAACACCGACTCTCTCGTGCACACAGCACATCACGGACCGCTTGGCCTAGCTCGACGGCTCCGGCCCGCGGGGATATCCTTCTGCTTCTGCGTCGGACGCA
>NW_027154094.1:677-947 GCF_002600585.1 Cystoisospora suis
GAGCCCTAATGTTGCCTATCTAGAATCCACGGACCGTAGTTTCCCCCTCCCGGTCCGTGGGTCAGCTTAGCTATCCGTATATTGGCCCTTGGCGTTTGGCCAATGTCTGGCCTTCCTCTTCTTTGGCTGTTTTCTTGGTCTTTACTGAGCTTCATGGCTCTAGGTCGGTTTTTTTGTTCTTATTAACGTTATTAGGCTCCCCTAGGAGCCCTACTGATCTAAAGTGTGCATTGCGTGGCCGCCGTGCTACTTGGCGTGGCCGCGTGGGTG
>NW_027154095.1:0-5891 GCF_002600585.1 Cystoisospora suis
ATAGATTAAAGATAGATAGATAGATAGATAGATTAAAGATAGATAGATAGATAGATAGGTAGATTAAAGATAGATAGATAGATAGATTAGGATAGATTAAAGATAGATAGATAGATACGTGCATTTGTGGGTTAGGCCTTCACAGCTATGTATAGGAATGGTACCTCATAAAAGAAAGAATGAAAGAGGCTTGAGTTGAATGGACAATGAAGGCTTGAGATAGACGTGTACATTTTTCCTATTTCTTCGTGAAAGAATCGGTCGCTTGTTCAACATCGAGACACTCCTAGCGATTCATCCATCCGTCTTGTCTAGAAAGACATGAAAGAAGAAGAAGAAGACATGCACCCCGTCGCCTTGAAATGTAGCTAGCTTCTGATGTAGATCCACTCGTTCAAAAGAAGAGAAGGGAAAACGGAGGAGAGATGTTCGGACTTCTCTCCTCTCTGTCCTATAGGATGTCGTGTCTATTCCTCGATGATCGAGTCACCTTTCTTTCTTATCGGCTATTCGTATTGTTCTATTCCTTCTCTTCTTCCGCATACTCTCTTCACCACATGTCTCCATGTATACTAGGAGTCTGACGAAGGTTCTCTTTCTATTTTCGTCTTATATTCGGAGAGCCGCGCGAGGATGCCCTCGTACTCCTGTTACATCCACATATACACCCCTGGTCTTGTTGCGCTTTTCATGAGGAGGAAGAAATCTTTGTTCTATTCCTATCTAATCCACAGAAGTAGCTCTTCTTCTTCTTTCTAGTTTTCTTCTCTCTTCTCTTTGTCTTCGCATATGTGTCTAGCCCTTCGATTTTTCTCTTGCTTCTATCTCCCTATGTGTAGAAGGAATGGAACTGCTCCCGCAAGAAGATCGACAGTTACGTCTCGATGTGCTAAAGGAAGCCCTCGTCAGAGAGGTCCAGTCAAGGGTTCTTAAGCAGGTTAGATCATACTACAGACACAACATTTGCCTAACTCTTTCTCTCTTGCTTTCTTCATTCTTTTCCTTCCATTCGTCTTTCTTTATCTTCTTCTTGCTCTTCCTCCTCATCTGTATCCTCTCGTGAATCGGTCTGATACCCCTTCTTCTCTCCTCCGGACGGAATCTATACACCATGTAGACAGACAGAGCAAAGATTGATAGATAAAGATAGATTAAAGATGGAAAGATAGACTAAAGATAGATAGATAGAGGCATGTGTGCGTACATCGTCTATTATTGTGCCTGTCATACAGACGTGTAGTTCTACTCCCGCGTGTGTCTCGATCCACTTTTCTGTGTGTATGTAGATAGATTCATTTGTATACATATGAGTTGAGAGGGCCTTTGGATGAATATGTCTACGAGCAGCTAGGCAAAGTCCATCTACTTTAATCTCTCCCGCATGCATGACACTCCACCTTCACCTGTGGTTTCTCAGGGAGAGAAGTCGACCGAAGTGGAGGACCTTTGCTTTCTTCACATTTTTCTTACGTATTCTTCTTCTATGAAACAGACAGAAGCGTCTCTCCCTCTTGTCTTTTGTCTTCTTCTTCGTGTATCCTCTTCTTCTGTCTGTACATCACAGCAGGGATATAACTAGGAGCAGGAGACACAGAGGTGCAGGGGCTTCTGCTAGTTGCTGTTTCTCTCCTACTACTTCTTTTTTCTTCTTGGGGGTGTGTGGTGTATGTACATCCAGCTTCGACAAGAGCGTATTCTGGACAGTCACGAAGGCGGCCTAGTGGCGAATCCAAGTGAGTAGAGAGGAACAGGATCGGCAAGTCGACAGGTCGTCTTCTCCTTTCTGTTCTCTCGATGTAGAGCACTCACTACATACAGAGATCTAGAATCCACTCTTGGTCTTTACAGTCGCACGTCCATTCAAGTGTATACGATCAAGCACATATATATACTCATCAATCTGTCGATAGGTATATGTTGCAGATGTATATATTGTTTGTCTCTATATGGATGGCTATCGTAGAGGGCATCACATGCTTCAGCTTGAAAGGAGGCCAGGAAAGAGAGCATTTCTCATAGAAATCTTCTCTTCTTCTTCTTTCGTACCACTATACTACCTCCTGTCTACATAGATACAAGATACACTGATAGAGCAGAAGATCTACATACATCTTTCTCTCTGTCTCTACATATGGATCGATATCTCTATGTGACAGCGCTACTAGTGTGCTAAGGATGTGAAGTTTGATGCTTTCTGAGGTTTTCCTAGGAGGCCTCGAGGGAAGTTCAAGAGGAAGTCCGTGGAACGGCTAAATGAACCTTCTGCTACTCCTGATGATCTTCTACATACAGATATATATAGATAGACGTTGATACACATAGACATGCGTCTAGATAGGTATAGGTTTCTGTATGTATGGATGGATATATATGTGTATTTGTGTTTCGCTGTGTCTTTGTATGTATTTGTTTGATTAAAGGTGCATATCGAGAAGGTCCCTTGAGTTATCTAACGAATGAGGCAATTAGAGATCTCATGAAACAAGGTGTGGCTGTCCAACATGGATTTCTAGGAGAAGAGGTAATGAGGTCTTCTCTTTCTTCTTCTTTTCTATCTCGCCTTTCATCATTTGCAAGTCGTTCATTGGTGCCTGTCTTTCTTTCTTTCGTCTGTCTTTTTCTGGAGATAGATCCATATATCTCTCCCGGTGAGACTGAGTTTAGAGAAAGAAAGAAAGAAAGGACAACATGGCAAAAGAGAAAAAAGATGAAGAAGAGGAAAGGGGAATGGAGACAGGAAGATTTCTCTCCTCTTCTTCTTCTCTCTTCTTCTCTTTCTCTTTCTGTATGGAAAGTCTGCATATACGTGTATAGATAGGTAGGATGCTGTCTACCTTCTCCATCTTTTTCTCTTCTTCATCTTTCAGACTTGACTGAGAAGAAAACTATGATGGTTGCCACAAGGTAGAAAGCGAGTGAATGAAACATTTTAGTCTCTACGCCCACTACTACTATGACGACTATGACTACTACTCCTACTACTGCTCTAACGACGATAGCATAGCAGTCAGGTGGCTTAGAGAAGAAGAGAAAGAAAGGAAAGGCTAGATTGTTCTCGCTCAAGTCTTCAAGAGATAGCTTCAGTCAGGATTATACACATGCGTACATACAATTCGGGGGTTTGCAATACAGAAATAAGAGTTCATCTATCTATCTATCTATCTTTAATCTATCTATCTATCTATCTACTGGCGTAGCGTGTCTATCTTGTTTTCTCTCGATATTCTTTCTTCTCCGCTAAGAATCTCTATCTCCCTTTAGACTCTCTTTTGCTTCGTGTTCCTTTCTTTCTTTCTCCCTCTGTCTCTTTGTGTGTGTGTCTTGTCTCTTTTTGTCGTTCTTCCTGTCTCGTCTAAGATTCTTCTCCATACATGCATAGATACATCCATCGCATGTCTGTCTCTCTCTCTTTCTTCTGCGTTGTCTTCCTCGTCCGTTCATCTTTCTCTCGTTTCTCCGTGGTCGCATCTTGAGTTAGGTCTTCTCTCTTCGTGAACATTTCTTACTTCTTCTTTGACTTCTTTCTTTCTCTCCCTTCTCTCGATTCTTTTCTTTTCGTAGATGAGAAAGAAGATCTTGAAGGAAGTCGAGCTGATTGAATATGACGGCAGATTCAATGAAGTTGTAAGGGCTCGGCTTATATTCGGAAACATACAGCCGGAGGGATTCTCTTCATCTCGTTGTTTGTCGGAGATCATCAGCCTCATCTTTTCTGTAACTCCCCCTTCCTTTTTCTCACTACAGAACCCACACTCTTCATATATGTAGAGATAGATAAAAGATAGATTAAAGATAGATAGATAGATTTAAAGATAGATAGATAGATTGAAGATAAGATAGATAGATAGGGATGAGTCTGTTTTCTCCCTCATGACATGTATGGAAGACTTGTGTTGTATCTTCATCTCGCCTATCCTCTCTGTTCTTTTCCTGTCATTTTCTTCTTTTTCTTCTTTTTGACTAGTTTCATCAAACGGTGCATGACGTACGGAAGGATTACATGTGCTGGATGTCTACCAATGATCTAGACAGAGAAACCCAACAGGTGAGGAGCTAGCTAGCTAGCGCTATCCCATCCCTCTGTGTCTACTTGCTATCAAGCTAGCTTTGCTCTCATAACAATAGCTACAAGTAGACTTTTGAATGAAGAAGAGATAGACATAGAAGAAAAGAAAAAAGAGAAGGAGAAAAGCTCCTAATTTCTTGTTCTTTTTCTTTTCTCTTCGAGCTTGTCCTTCTTTGTGTCTTCTTTTTCCTTCTCTCCATATATCGAACATCTACACACGTCGCAGGGGGCATCCATTATAGACATACAAAGACATACAGACATAAATAGACAGACACTTCATACATATTCATACATACGTATACACACATTCAAATTCATACGTGCATATTCATACACTGTGTCCTCCTCCCTCTTCTTCCTCCTCCGCTTCTTGTGTGTCTATATACATATACATATATATATGTATATATATGTACGAGAGAGATAATTTAATGAAGAGAGGCTTTAGTTTGTCTTTTCTCAAGAGAGCTCTATTATCTTTGGTGTGTTTGCTATATCTGGTGTGAGAAAATTTTCCTTTCTCAAAGAGATTCGAAAATCTTCGTAGATCACTGTGGCTCTTTTTTCTTTCTTTCTTTCTTTTCCGTCTATATAAAGACATCTACCTTTCAGTCCAAGGGGCATGAATCTAGCCATTCACGCACTCTAGAGGGGGGGGGGGATGGATCCCGAGAGACGTCATGCCAATGAAGACCATAGATTACGTACTATATACATATAAACTGTCTATATACATATACTGTATACATATACATACTACATGTGTATGCTGTATATACACCCCGGGATAGTTTTTCCCTAGTACTCTCAGTATTCTTGTCAATCTCTCCGCACTCTTCTCTCTCCTCTTTGCTTCTCATGTCTATCTATCTTTTTCTCTCTATATATATGTATATATACATCTATATGTATCCGTTGTATATAGAGTATGTCTCCATATGCATATATATGTAGATAGGGGGTATGAGGGAGATCTCTTTTCCATTCTGCTTTGTCTCTTGTTCTCTTTGTTTCATGGGAGTATGTCTCTTCTTCTTCATCTCTTTCCTATCTAAACTTCTTGTCTATCTCTTAACTAAAAAGATTCGATGTGTCTCGTCGACTGACCATCTCTCTTTCTTAACTGCTTGTCTTTCTCTCTCTGTCTCCTCGCTTTCCCTCATCGCGTCTCCTTTTTTCTCTACATTTCCTTTTCTCTTCTTTCTTCTTCTTGTTCTCTTTCTCTTCTTCTTCTTGGTCGTCTCTAGGGTCTATGGCAGTTGTTCAAAGCCATGCAAGCTCTCCCTTTCGAGTTAAATAAAAAAGCTAATCTATGTCTTCAGGTAAACCAGCGAGTGCATCTAGCGAGTCAGCTAGCTAGGAAGCAAGCAACGGAGATAGACTTCCAGTATGCCTAAAGAACGACACACACCGCATGCATGTATGTAGATGAACATATATGCATATGAATAGGTATGTACAGATATATATATGTGAATACGTGTGTATGAATGTGTATGTATTGACTACCTATATGTGGTCTTCCTGTTCTTTAGAGCTCGAATGAGAGAAGGACTGTCTTTACTAAAGCAACTGCTGGCGGCAGTTGTCTAGGTGTCTTCTTCTTTTTTTCTTCTCTTTCTTTCTTTCTTTCTTTCTCTCTTGTTTAACTTTCTGTTTGGAGAGAGATGAGACTCACTTGTCGTGTGTCTGTTTTCTTTACACATTCTCTCTCTACGCCTTCAAGAAGAAACGAAACTCCTGCAAACCCAACTTAACTGGCCACTCCACTCATTCAAAAGCACATGCAAAACTACACGTATATATATATATATTCCATTCA
>NW_027154095.1:6317-13471 GCF_002600585.1 Cystoisospora suis
ATATATATATATGTATAGTGTATGTATGTGTGTGAACGTACTTGAGAGGGACATGCATGTAGACACATATAGAATAGATATCTCCCTCTTGATAGATAAAAAGAGATACACATGCGAAATTTCAGTAGCTTCTTGTCTTTTCGCCACCAGAGTGTTTTCTCGAGGCGTCTCTCTATTTGGGAGAGAGAGAGAGAGAGACTGTCTTGTGTGATGCAGGCTTTGTATCTTCACACATGAGAGAAAGAATATCTCCATAGAAACATTTTCTCTCTCTCTTTTCACATACCAACTGCTACCTCTTTGTTCACCCTCTTTCTCTCTCTCTCCTTTCTCTTCTATTGTCTTCTCTTTCTTTCTTTCCTTGTCTCCTCCTTCTTTCTTTCCTTGTCTTCTCCTTCTTTCTTTCCTTGTCTCCTTCTTTCTTTCTCTTTTTCTTTCTTTCTGTGCGTTGTCCATATAGATGTCGTGGGTGTTTCAGCTGGCTGTATATCAAGGGGACGGGGCGTACTACCGCAAACACATGGACGGCGGATATGAGGCCTCCGTCGACAACGGGAGAAAAATAAGTGCTCTCTACTATCCCAACGCCACAGACTGGCAAGTGAGGAGGGAGGGAGAGCCAACGATCGACAGGAAAGAAAGACGATGCAAAAGAAAGGAAGCGTTTCTATCGAGGCAAACACTCCAAGGGCGCATGCATTTGTACATAACGAAAGAAGAGAGAGAGGGACGGTTTCTCTGCATGGAGAGCCCATTCAGTTAGACATAACAGCGCTCAAGAAAGACACGAGAGAGCCTTCCATTACAACGGACATTTGAATGTATTTCTATCTATCCTTAATTAGTAGAGATATAGATGGAGATGTACGTACCGAGGAGATAAGACGAATGTGAATGGAGAAGACGAGAAAGAAAAGCCCTTACGAGACACCCCGCCTGTACATACTCACTCACACATCTTTCCCCTGACCCACGGACGGCTTCTTCTATATGATCCAGGAGGCGTATTTGTCTACCTATCTTTAGTCTATCTACCTATGTGTATATGTAGTATCTGCCTTTTACTTCTTCGTCGTCTTCATTGTGTAGGCAGTGAATGATAAAGATGGAGAGAGCATGTATGTGAAAAGACACAAGTGTAGACAGGTGTATAGATATGCCTGACTCGTGAGGAGGAAGACGTGCGTGTATATGTTGTATACATATCTCTATTATGTGTCTCTTCTTCTTCCTTTTCTTCTTCTCCTCTTTTGTTTGAGACTCAACCAGCTAGCTGTCTCCTTTTGTGTGTGGGTATGTCTCCCTCTATATAGGAGAAAGATGGTGGCTATCTTCGTGTCTACCCCCGACGTCGTCGTGAGCAGCAGCTAGCTGAGGGATCAGCTATGGGAGCAGATGAAGAGGAAAAGAAAGAAGACGAAGAAGGAAAGGATGAGAATGTGAAGAAAAGGACTGTAGATATCAAACCAGCTGGAGATACACTTGTACTCCTAAGGTATCAGTGGGAACCTTAGGCATATTTGTATTTCCACCTAGAGTAACTAACTCTATACAAGATGATGAGTGTGAAAGAGATAATAGACTTCCTTCTCTTCTTCTTCTTCTCTTCTCTTTTCTCTCCTCATGCATCTTTAGCGTCCCTTCATCCTGAAGAGACACAAAGTGGCTTCGATCATCCCGAGAGGACTTTGCTACTTCTTCTTTTCGGCTTTGCCTTACTTCTCTCCGACGTTTCTTCTCTTATACCGTTTTCTTGATCTGTCTATCTCTTGGCTCTGGTTTAGCTGTTGTCTCGTCTCCTCTCTTCTTCTTCATCATGCGCGCCAGCTTATCATTTTCTGGACTGCAGTGTCTCCTGTCTCTTTTTCTTTCGTTTCTCGTTCTACACTTCCTCTAAGAGGGAGAATAGTAACATGGAGGGACACTTCTCGACTAACTGTATCTATCTATCTATGATCTATCTATCTATCTACAATCTATCTATCTCTCTCTCTCTCCTTCTGTCTCTTTCTCTGTGTGTCTGGGTATCTTTCTATCGAATGATACACAGCACTAACCTATGTAGCTAGCTAGTTAGCTATTCGAGGCACGCACGCATGCCTCATGTCTTTCTTCTTTTTCTTCTTCGTCTTTCGTTTCTTCAAAACAAAAGGCAGTTTCTTTCAAGGGACTTTCTGTACATCCTCGTGAAGCTCTTCTTATACACACATGGCTAGAGGCACATCTACATATTTCCCACACATAGGCACACATACATAAAAGACACATACAGACATGCAGAGAGAGAGGTAGATGCCGGGCCTTCTTCTATCTGCCAAGATGCATAAGGTATAAAGAACTGCAGAATCCCTCTTGTTCATACATGTATCTTGTTGCATGTGTGCGTCTGTCTTCTGTCTGTCTCCTTTCTTTCTTTTTCTTTCTTTCTTTCCTGCGTGATTGATAGGAGTCGTGATATGCCTCATGAGGTTCTCCCGACGTACCGCAAGAGATTTGCAGTTACTCTGTGGATCACTGGACCTCCCGGACCAGGAGACGACACATAGAGAAAGAAAGCAAGTGACGAAGATGAAAGAAAAAGATGAATGAGAGAAAGAGACAAAAGAGTCTACAGATAGAGAGATAGAGATAGAGAGAAATAAATCATGAAGAGGAGGAGGATGAAGATGGCGGGAATTCATGTTGACCAGAAGAAGAAGAGTTCGGGAATTCCAGAGAGTTAAGAAGCTCATGAAATCTCCGCAAAAGTAGGAGAGAATAAGAATGATTAATGTTGGAGTTGTTCAAACCCCCTTTCGGCTGATGAAGAAGAAGAAGAAAATCTCCAACTCCCCCACCTATGGTGACTAGGAGAAGTAAGAGAAAGAAGAAAAAGAAGAAGAGAAGGAGGAGGAAGAGGAGGAAAATTTCTTCTTCTTCTTCTCCCGTAGTCTTTCTCATAGAAAGAAGATGAAGAAGGAGAAGAGATTCCGACAGCATGATGCAAAGGAAGATCCTTTCACCTTTTTGTCTATCTCTCTATTCGTTTAGGTGTTTTGGTATCTATCTATCTCTCTATCTGCCGATCTTTCTCTCTCTCTCTTCATCTCTTTTCAATTCTCTCTTTTTCTCTCTCTTCACCCTTTTCTCTGTAGATATGATAGTCTCTCTATCTAGAATCTGTCTGTATTTGTATGTGTAGATCTATATATCTCTATAGACCTCTCTGTTCCTTTTTCTTTTCAAGTTCTTCTTCTTTTCTTTTTTGTGTTTGACTTTCGTTTTCTTTCTTCTTTTCATTCATTCCTTCATTCTTCGTTTAAAAGATCGAAAGTCAAGACAGTTTAAGATTTCTATCTGTTTTAATGTATCTCTCACTGTCTTGATCTCTCCGTTTAGCTGAAGAATGAGTGGGTAGGTAGGTAAGTGATCGAATGGATGACTAAAAGATAAGCAAAGTCAATGAATGAGAGAAATAGGTGACCTAACCACCACTCCTCATTTAGATAAAAGTAGACATAGACACACCTAGACATGGGAAGACACAGGCAGCCTGACTGATCGATCAAAACGAACTTGATCAAGTGGCTCTTTGGGTTCAATCTTATCAAGTTCTTTTTCTTTCTTTCTTCGTGTTCTTTCTTTTGCTTCCCTTCTTCGTTATTTGTCGACTCGTCAAAAGCACTTTTCTCCAGAAAGCTGTCTTTTCAGAGACACGTAAATTCAAGAAGTTACACGAGGAACGCCCGTCTTCTTCTGCTCCTCTCTCTCCATCTTTACACTCCTCTCTCTATATATATACATACACGTATATATATATATATATGAGCGCTCTACTGTAGTATTTGACTACTCCTAATTCTCCTTAGAAGAATCGTACTATGCCGCCTACACTAGTACTGTTGATCATCCTACTACATACAAATACTACCTCTACTACTACTACTACTGGTAATACCAAGTCCACTACCAGTAGGGCTACTACTACTACTACTCGTATCACTACTCCTAGTACTAGAGGTGTTGCTATTCCTGGTGCTCTTACTGCTTTCTTTTGCACGCGCGCTTCTGAAGTAGACTAGAAACTCGCAGTGGGAATAGTTGGAGAAGGAGTAGTAGTAATAGTAATAGTGGTAGTAGCCATAGGGAGTAGGCAGCAGCAAGTAGAGAAGAAGTAGGCAAGAACAGGTAGGATAGGAGGGGAGGATGGATGGCTGACAAGAATGATAAGAATAAGAATAATGATGCCTAGTGCATAGTGATGAGACCTAGGGATGAATTGAAGCTAAGGCAAACCCTAAAAGTCCTCTCTAGGTTTCATCCAGAATCGAGGAATAACACCACAGAAGGGTATCTATCTCGCTCTCCCCTCTCTGTCTCTCTGTTTTGATTTATCCATCTATCTCTCACTATATTTATCTATCTCCTTCTCTCTCGTTCTTTCTTTTCTCTATCGCCCTTGATCTTCAGAGTCTCTCTCTCTCTCCCCTTCTGTGTTGATCTAGTTTCTATCTCTCTCTGTCCCAAGTCAGTCGCGCCCGAGGTCGAGAAGGCGGTGTGAGATGTTTGAACTCCTTTGACTAGTATTACCACTCCTCCTCCTCCTCCTGGTCCTATTCTTATTCTTCTTCCTCTTGTTCTTCTTCTTCTTTTGATGACTGCGATGACCCATGTGACTTCTCCAAAGACTACTTCTCCTACTATCACTATGACTAGTAACCACTTGCAATACTAATAAGAATACTACGACTACCGATCATACTACTATTTCTACCACTTCTACTGCTACGACGGCCACTTTCTTTGCCAGTAGTAGTAGTAGTGGGGGTGATAGTTCTATAGTTATTCTTATTAGTAGTCGTTCTAGTTGTAGTGGGGGTGTGGGTCGTCAGAAATCTCGTCGTCATCATCATGGTGGTGGTCGAACTTCTCGAAACTCTCCAAATAGGACAACTCCCACCTCCTATACTACTACTACTACCACTACTACTACGTGCTACACCTACTGCTGCTATTCGAGCTACTATGCTTATCATTCTTATGCTTGCTCCGTGAGAGTCTGTCTGTACGAGAATCTCTACCTCTGTTGGGTATGTGTTGTCTAGGTGAAGATTCCCTCCCTACTCATTCCTCCCACCTTCCTATGTGTGAAAGAGCCTTCAAATAGCCAACGAAGAAAAAGAAGAAAAAGAAGAAGAAGAAAGCATCATGGAGGAGTCAAGAGAGATAGTTCGATAGCTTTAAGAAGAACCTGTTCCTTGGCTTTCTTTGGCGTGTTGACCAGCCACAAAAAAGAGACAGAGACTGGAAAAGAATGGAGGAACTCCTTCTCTCTCGATGGGAAGAAAAAGAAAGAAAGAAAGAAATAAGGTGAAGAAAGAGAATGAGAGAAAACGAAAGAGATGCAGCAGTGAGAGAGACTGCCAATGAGCGACATAACACAGGAAGAGAAAGATACGCAAAAATATACCCTTCATAAGGTCGATGTCAAACCCTTACTTCTTCCTCTCCTTCGTCGTCTTCTATACATAGGGACATAGACACACATGTCTTCTACATCTATGGCTAGTAGGATGTCTACCATAACGGAGAAGCTCCCGAAGGATTGTCGCCACGCAAAACAAACTACTTCTTCTCCTAATAGATACACACATAGATGAAACATATCCCCCTGTATACATACTCATACATACATATACACATACTTACATAGATAGCTTGCCTATCATCCATCTTATAGAATCCAGATGTGTACATCTCGATCTCCTTTTTCTTCTTTTTCTTCATCGAAATGACCTCTAAAGAACTTTCTTTCTCTGCCTCACCACTCTTGTTCTTCTTCTTCTTACGTTCCTCTTTTCTTCTTCTTCCTCTTCTGCGGCATGTGCATGTGTCATTTCTACTTCCACTTCTATTTCTTCTTTTCTTTCGTCCCGTCTCTCGCAGAAAAGAAGAAGCCCCTCCTTTTCTTCTCTCTCGCTCTCCTCATGACTTCGCCGAATTTCTTCGAGATGTTCCGCGCTTTCTTCGTTGCTAAAAGAAGAAAAAGAAAGCGAAGAAGACCCATTTTCACTCCAACGACCACTATCTCTCCCTCCCCCACTACTCCTACTCCTATCCCTATCTTCTACCAGAAGCTTACTAGCCCTCTCTTCATCTCCTTCTAGAAGCATGTCTATCTCTTCTTTCTCTACAGATCGAGACTGATCTGTCTCTCTTATCCTATTCAAGGTTCTCTCTTCATCTTGTTCTTCTTCTTCTTTTTCATGTGTAAGGCGTCTTCCTCTCTTACTCAAAGAAGACGGGGGTGTGGCTAAGACGGCTACTATAGCTTCTCTTCCTTGTGAGAGAAGAGTAGAGAAAGCCTTCTGGCCTAGGGATTTAACAAGAGGAAGCAAAGGCTCGAGTCTTGTCTCTCTTGAAGAAAGATACGATAGCACGTCACCTATCCCACTCCCCTGGTGTGAAGAAGAAGAGAAAGAAGAAGAAGAAGAAAGAGAAGTCGGAGAAATATTCTCGGTAGGAGGAGTTGTGACCGTAAGAGGAGAAGAAGAAGAGATAGAAGGTGCTGTAGAACTAGAGAGAGAAGAAGAGGAAGAGAGATGCGACGAAATCTGCGTTGATAAGGAGAAGGAAGAAGACGAAGAAGAGGAAAGAGTTGCAGAAGAAGAACAAGAAGAGGAAGAAGAAAGAGGAGGAGAAGGAGAAGAAGAAGAAGGACTGGGAGTAGCTAAAGAGAGAAAGAATCGAAGTCGATCAAGAATAAGATATCCCACTATGAAGAAGGTTAAGGCAGTGAAGATGAAAGACAAGGAAATTCTCCATAGAAGAGAAAGAAGAAGACGAAAGACCAAAGCTAAAGGAGGAAAGAAAATCCATGAAACGACAAACCGGAAGACCACACCCCTGAAAAGAAAGAAGGAAAGAAATGAGACAGAAAGAAAGAGAAAAATGAAGAAGAAAGAGAAAAAAGAGAAGAGACGGCATAGCGGCCTAGTTGGCAGCTACATACATAGAGAAAGAAAGATTAAAGATAGATAGATAGATAGATAGATAGATTAAAGATAGATAGATAGATAGATAGATAGATTAGAGATAGATAGATAGATTAGAGATAGATAGATAGATTAGAGATAGATAGATAGATAGATAGATAGATAGAGAAAGATAGATCA